>NC_092518.1:16873483-17177024 GCF_047511675.1 Marmota flaviventris | reverse complement strand
GATGTAGAGAAGAAATAAATTATTACACACTATTGGTGGGAATGCAAATTAGTACAGCCACTATGGAAATAAGTATGGAAGTTTCTAAAAAAAAATAAAAAATAAATTATCATGTGATCCAGCTATACAACTTCTTAATATTCACCCCAAAGAACTATAGGTGGCAGGCCAATGTTTATTTAGCAGATTTCATAATATCTGTGGTATGGAATCAACATCCATCAACAGATGAATGGACTAAAAAAAAGATCTCTCTCTCTCTCTCTCTCTCTTTCTCTCTCTCTCTCTCTCTCTCTCTCTCTCTCTCTCTCACACTCTCACACACACACACACACACACACAGTTTTATTCAGCCATAAAGAGGAAAGAAATTATATCATTGGCAGGAAAATGGGTGGAACAGGAGAGGATCACATTAAGCCAAACACAGAAAGACAAGGATGGTATGTTTTCTCTCTGAAAGCTACAGGGGGGAAAAGATGTCCTAAAGTAGAAGGGAAACTATTAGGTTAGAGGTAGGGGAGCAGGGGTAGGGTAATGGGAGGTATTGGATGGTAATATTGACAAAACTATATTATATGCATGAACAAATATGCCACAATGAAACCCATTATCTGTGTAATTAATACACACCAACAAATATTTTTTAAATCCAACATTTTAATCCAATATTTAATTCATATCATTCACATATCATGCTTTATACTTTCTTTTAGATAAAAAGGCAACTATGAGTAATTTTAGTTTTTTTCATAAAAATATAAAGACAATATTTCTCAATAAAAAGGTTGCTAACTACCTGGCTTACTTGAATATTCACCATGGAATTCTTCTTCTGTAATAAATCTTGATTATTATAGTCATTGTTTCCATCAGTGCCCAACAATCTGTAACAGGTCGTAGAAATATGTCTGCATGAGCAATTTCATGTCCTGGCTTATTACCTTATTAAATGTTGAAACTAATTAGTGCAAGTCTCAGAGACAGAACTGGTATTTTCCCTATATACCCTTGTATCCAGGGATACTTTATTAGGATTCCCTAAGACCATGTTTTGCTTTGTTATATATTGTACTTTAGGTAATGTAAACTCTGAAGTTTGTCCTCATTTATTTTTGGTCTCTAAGGATAGCACTGTGGATGATTTCTGACTCAAAGAATGAGGAAATGAGGATAAGAGTAGGTGAATAGAGAAGACTGTTGATTTAAACACGCTCCCTTGTGCAGCCAAATAATAACCTGAAATGCTACTGGGAAACAGAGGAGGAGCACTTGACTCTGCCTGGAAAAAAAAATTGAGGTTCCATAGAAAGATTCACAAGATGAGATTAGACAGCAGGACAAGGGAGGAATGGTGAGGAGACTATTAAGTGAGTTTAGATCAGGACAAATTATTTGGCTGAGGAAAAAATGCTTTTGGTTTCTAGAATGTTTTAAATTTTGAAATTGTTGACAAGGGATTGTGGACCTGCCATATCTTTATAGATAGAAAAACTGAACACTGAGAATTTGGAGTAACTTTCTAAAGAGGATCTCTCCTAGCTTCTCTGAAAAGGGGGTTACATAATTCAGACAGCAGATATGGAATTCCATAACAAGGAAAAATTAAGGATGTTATTGACTAGCTAAAGCTTACAATAGGATGCAAATAGCTCAGTAATAGAGCATTTGCCCAACACATGTGAGTCCCTGGGTTTGATCCCCAGGACCACACATACAAACACAAAAGCCACCATAAAGGACAACTCATTTTATTTGGTTACTTCAGTCTCATCTGATCATTATTATGGAGTTCTGTTGAGTTAAGATTGAGTACAAGTTTTGGGACTGAGTGGCCCGAGTTTGAATCGCTGTTCTACCACTTACTAGCTAGCTCTATGGTCTGGATAAATTATTTCAATTCTCTGTTTCTAAGGTTCTCTAAAATGGGGATAATATTAGCACTAACCTCTTAGGTTTATTGTAAGTGTTAAATAAGTTAATGCATTGAAGTGCTCAAGAGTTTATGGTACATAGTTAAGTACTTACTAAAATTACTATGTATTTGTTAGCATACTATTACTAGAATTATTTGTGGACTTCCCCCTGTAAACAGCTATCAACTGGGAGAAAACTAAATAAAACACATGTTGCTTGCTGAATTTCACTTTGCCTACCTTCTGATGCCACTTATTTGGGGAATATCTTAATATGTACACATTATAATTTTAAATTCAAGTAAAGGCTACAGAATGAAAGTACAATTATTCATATTAAAAAAATACTTGTAGCAACTATTTTTTTAATTTGGAAAGCTTTTTCTTAAAATGTTTTTTTCTTTTTTGTACACTTTACCAGTCCATATAATCTTGCTATTTTTGAGAAACTTAAATATTAGTATTTCTTAGGAGAAAACTAAAGTGTAAGGTCACTTACAAGAAGTTCAGTTTTAACTGAAAATAGAAGGTGCCTCTCCTGGATTCCTGTCTGTTTATGTTCAATCAGGGACTTCAGAAAATGTTCAAATGTCAGTGCTTAGAAATAGTGGACTGCAATAGCATTATTTCAGAATTTCATTAATATGGCTAACTCATATCTGTTTTAAAAATCCTACTCCCCTTCAGAGTCCTTGAAAATAAATAGCCAGTAAACAGATTTATTGTCAGTGACATTGAGAATGAGGTTAAATGTAAATTGTTCAGTTTATATGGGTTCTGAATGGGAGAGTGTGAGTGATACAGGGTGTTTTTTTCTCTCTTTGTCTCATTAGGATATTTACTGAGGATTGGAAGTTAAAATGCCCTTTTTGTTAATTTTTTAAGGAATCCTGGTGTGGAAACCTAGAGCCATGGTAGATTTTAAAAAATTTCTTTCACCCTAGAGGGCTAATTTTCTCATAGCATTTTAGCTTGGCTTCAGCCTTCTCTGTCTCTTGTGACAGTATCACTACTCTTACAGCTGTGACTACATTATTAAATAAGAATGCCAAACAAAGGAAGGCACACACCAGTCAACCAACACTGAGCTCAGTTGTCAAAATTATATCAAGGAAATGAGACAGTCTTTGGTTATTTTCTAGCATTCTGCCATTGGACCTATGGTTATTTTATTATTGTATTAGATCAGATTCAATCCCTAAGATATTATAGGGGTTAAACTGTTTTCATAAATAGGAATAATCAAGTTATTAAAATAGTTATTTTGTTTTAGAAATATAACTATTTTTGTAAATATTTATATTGCCTAATTTAAGCCTAAATGTAGATTTGAAAACTTAGCGATTTACTTTTTCTTTTATCCATAGATTCCATTCTCATCACACCATAGGCTGCCATTTTTATAGGTTATCGTTTTGATGTAGTTTTGTTATAAAATTTGTAGTGTTGTTTTGCAAATGAGTATTTTAACTTCCTTTAAAGGTTGTTTTTGAAAGACTCATTCATTTGTTTTTCCAATGCACCACATATTTAGGAATCTCCATATGTTAAAGTACGTTTTTTCAAATACCTGTGTTATCATCCTAATTAAAGTGACATCCAGATGGTATGTAAATTGAAAACTTCTGAGAAGGCTTGTCTGCCTAAAGATTTAATTCTCATTTACCCCAAATCATTGCCTATATTGCAAAATATATTTTGAAATATTAATAAACTGAGCTACAGAAAGATTTGTAACTTGGCCAAAGTTTATTCTAAGTCTCTAGGTTTTTGTCAAGTATCCTTCCCAGTACAACCAGTCTTGATATGCATTTGGAAACTATTATTAAATCAAAGCAAATAGTAGAGTTAATTATATTTATTAGTTCAAGGTGCATCATTTGTCAATGCAATGACTATATTTGTTCTCTTTTGTATTTCACTTTCCTTCTTTTTTTCTTCTTACTTTCTCCAATCTTCTCCCCTGTCCATAAACAAATATTTATTTTGTTGAGATGTAATAATCTTTGGGGTTTTGAAAATGTATATTGTTTTTAATGCATACATTTTAATAAACAGAAATATTAATTGTGCTAAGAATCTCATTCTTTTCCTTCTTTTTCATTACCATAATTTTAATAATCTATTCAGTTTATTGTGTGTATACTTACTCTGTTGCTTCAGACTACTGCATAATAATTCATAGTATGCATCTATCACATTTTACCTACTCATTCCCCTCATTATTAAATAGAGATCATCTCCAATTCCCTGTTACCTCAAATAATGTTGTGATAAATAACCTTGTATAAGTCTTTGTATTGGCTGTGAAAAAAATTTGGGGGATATAAAGCTAGGAATGAAAATTTGTGTTTAAATGATAGAGATACACTTTAAGAACTTGCAGATTATCTTCCAGAATATCTGTACCACTCTATACTTAATCACCAGGACTTAGTATCTAGCCATGGCAGGATGCATTCTTCAAAAATGGCTGCAATCTCCTATCCCACGTACTCTTCTAGAAACTTGACACTCACCATCAAGGAGTGGACTCCAATTTTGCCCTTGAATGTGGGCAGGCTTTTGAAACTGACTTGGCCAAAACAACATGGCAAAGGTAACACTATGTGACATTTGAAACCAGATCTTAAAAGGTCAATTAGCTTTCACCTCCTTTTTTTTTTAGTATTTTTAATGCAATTTTTAAAATTTATATATGACAGCAGAATGCATTACAATTCTTATTACATATATAGAGCACAATTTTTCATATCTCTGGTTGTATACAGAGTATATTCACACCAATTCGTGTCTTTATACAAGTGCTTTGGATAGTAATGATCAGTTGGTAGAGCGCTTGCCTCACATGCACAAGTCCTGGGTTCAGTCTCTAGCACCACACACACACACACACACAATAATAATAATCTTTCACCTTTCTTGATAGAATGCTTGCTCTGGAATACTGAGCTACCATGTAAGAAGTATGACTTCCCTGAGGTCATAATGCTGTGAGGAGTCCCAAACTAGCCCATATGGTAGACCATTGGGATAAAAATATGTGAGAGAGATGCCTGATCAATCCTGGCTTCTCTGGCTCTAAACATTTTCTGCTTCTGGGCCAGAATTTCCCATACAAGCCTTTCTGAATCTCTCTCCCACAAAGATAATGAGAAATAATAACTTGATGCTCTTTTGAGTAGCCAAGTTTTGTGGTGATTTGTTATATGGCAATAACAATAGGAATAACAGTTTTCTAATTTTTGCTAATAAGATATATTACAAATGTCATACATTAAAGTGATATATTTCTCTAATTACTAGTGAGTTTGAGCATCTCTCTTAAATCTGCTAGGGTTTCTTATTGATTTAACTGCCTGTTCATTTTTATAATCCACTTTTTTGGAGTCCTTTTTATATAGATGTTCCTTCTATACTCTGGATGTTTTTTCCCTATAAATTTAGATACTTCTATCAACTCTCAATTTTGTCATTGAACAAAATTATTAATTTTGACATAATCTCATTTTTGTTTTGCTTTAGAGGTTGTGCTTTTTGAATTTTGTTTAGATCTTTTTCCATTCCAATGTTATGAGTTTGTTCTCTAACATTACTTGTTATTACTTTATAGTTTTACTTTTCATATTTAGGCCTTTGTTCCAGTTGCTGTATGACTTTTATAAGATATTATATAGGAATTCAGTTCTTTTTTTTCAAAAGGATTTTCCAACATTTCATCCTTTGTCCTGTGGTTTGTGTACAGTAAAATCTTTATTGTATATTAAAGACATAAGTCTATCATGACTCACTCTTTTGCTCTACTGATCTATTTGTTCATTATTGCACCAAGACCTTTCTTTCTTTTTTTATTATGACTTTTAGTATGCCTTAATATCTCATAGACAAATTCCTTACTCTTTAATCTTCTTTTTCAAAAGTTTACTTAGATATTTGTAGACCTTTTAGAAGAGGTTTGTCCAAAATAAATCCAGTTGGAATCTTTTTCCTATGAATTAATAGATCAATTTGGGGAAAATTGAAATATTTATGATATTAATTTATCCCTTCAAGAATATGGAATGCTCTTTATTAAGATTTTATTTAAGGTTTTTTCATAGAATTAAAAATTTTCTATAACAGTCATGTGTATTATAAATAAAGTTAATTCTTAGAAACTTGGTCAAATTTGGTGCTCTCAGTAATGATATCTGATATTTAGATATATTTTCTAACTGGTTGTTCTTGATATAGAGAAAGGATATTGATTTTTCAATTTGATATTTCAAAAACCTTGCTGAACTCTCCTATTAGTTCTGAGTGGTGATTTGATTATATTTTTATGAGTTTGATTATATTGTCTAGAAATAATGATAGTTTTAACTATTTCTTTTAAAGAAGGTAAGATCAAATTAATTTCATATGTTCAACTCCATGCACTCGAAATGCATTTGAAGAAGCATGCTCAGTACTATGGGGCTTAATGATATTCAGACAAGAGCTTTCCTGAATCAAAGCTACTGTATGCAGAAGGAAATATTTTACACACATTTTTTAGGATCAATATTCTGAGTTCAGTATTCTGTGGTTTTCTTTAGTTGTGGTCCATGAAAATTCAAATAGTCTTGGAAATTGCAATAACATTTTATTTAATTTTGGCTAAGGCTAATTGAATACTTTTGTTCTAGAGGACACACACACACACACACACACACATACACACACACACAAAGATAAAAAATATAAAATTCCCCATGCTAAAGTTGTTTCAAGAGTAGGAGTGGGGTGAGGGACTGGAGAAAGTGACAATTACTTAACATTATGAAAAATACTGTAGAATATCAAATGAACAAGGAAGAGTAAGTGCCTAACTTTCTGGCTATTTAGGGATGGCTTTGAGGATAAATTTAGAATATGCTAAGATTTTACTCATTTCTTTATTACATTTTCCTTTGGTTTGACCATGAAGGTGATAGGGAATCAGGTAATAAATCTTCCTAATTACTTTTTTGTTAATTTTGTAGATGACATTTATTAAAATTCTGAACAGCCATTTCATGACTACAAACATACTATTGATTAATAACTTCTCATTAGGGACACAAAAAACTTGGCTAAATTTCATGTGAGGTTTTGCAGATACAACCAAACAGTTCAGATAAAGTTTTATGATTCTTAGCTTCTAGACTGGAGCAGACACAGAAGTTAGAAATTAAAAAAAAAAAAAAAAAAAAAAAAACAAAAAACACCAAAATATTTGTGCTTGGGATAGGTGTAAATGAAAGAGATTCTGCATTCTTATATCAAGTGTGTTGTAATGGAAAATTATTTCTCTCACAAACATGCACACAGAGGAGGCCAACCAGATTGGTGGAATCTCTCAGTTAATCTAACAGTTTAGCTTATAATCGTATACAAATAAACAATAGTGTTGGAGAGGCCATCTATGAATGCAAAATATACACAAAATAAATAGGTCTCAAGAGCAGTTGCTTTCAAAGTGAACACCAAATGGTGTACCAGGTGATTTATTGAGTCAATTGGACTCAGAGAGAGGAGAGGAGGGGGAAGCACAAGTTTATTGATATTAAACATAAGGATTGACCTTGAAACCCTTACCTGTTAATGATTGCTGATTGGTCATACTTTACATTACTTAAGTGAGTTTCATTTGGGAAGTGTGAGTATTCCACTGCATGGAGATCTTGGCAGTGACCTCTCTTTTTTTTTTTTTTTTTTGAGAGAGAGAGAGAATTTTTTAATATTTATTTTTCAGTTTTCGGTGGACACATCTTTATTTTATTTTTATGTGGTGCTGAGGATCGAACCCAGCACCCCGCACATGCCAGGCGAGCATGCTACCCCTTGAGCCACATCCGCAGCCCCGCAGTGACCTTTTTAATCCTTTCTTTGCCTGGTGTACAGTTAGGTAGTATATTTATGTGCCTTAAATTTTAGTAATGATACTTGGTTGCTTCAAACCATATAAGTGTGTCATTTATTTTAAAAAAACCTCTGATCAATGTACTTCATCAGTTCAGAAACATCTTCAAAAATATTTAAAGATTTCATTGAATTTCTATTTATTTATAGAGGAATTAAAATGTTTATTTACCTTCAAATATTTGCCTTCCAATTACTTGGCAGTAACAATCCATTTACACTGAGGAAGATGTAAATATATAAGCCAAAAATTTAATGAAACTTTTTGCATAATTAGAGAATAAGATTTAAAACTGTTAATCTTGGTTTAATAAGCACAGCCAATAATGCAGTTCTCACATTTGAAGCCATACATTTTTGTGAGATGCATTTTCCACTATGACAACCATCAAAAACAAATTTTTGCAACAACTGGTTTATAACTGAGTCATACAATGTTAAACTATGATTTTAAAAATATACTGATGTTAATTCAAAGCAGTACAACATTTTTGTAACATTGCACACATTAAAATATAAAGGTAGTGAAAAAAATGATAAGAGTATCAAAAATAAAATTTAAAACACCTTAAAATATTTACTTCAATCTTGTGGTTTAAAATCTAATTGCTTTAATATGCATTGGATGAATTTTAAGATGTATACAGTGTTTATATGCTGTTATACAAATATAACTTAGAAATAAATACATGTACATATTTGGAGGGTACATGGTAATTTTCTACTGATTTCATTAGCATGTATGCTCCATGAAGAAAGGAAAATTTGTCTGCTTTGTTCACTGATATTTTACAAGAGTCAAGCCAAAGGTTGGAAAACTTCTGCCCATGAGTCGAATATGGTCTTTCTCCTGTTTTTGCAAATAGCCTTTTCTTGGAACAAAACCACATTGGTTTGTTTGCTTTTTGTCTATGACCGCTTTTACATAAGATTTGAATTGAGTGGGTGTGGCAGGGAACATACAGCCTGCAAAAGTTAAAACACTTACAATCTGGCCCTTTACAGAAAAAGTTTGCTAACCCCTGGTCTGGAAGTATGACTAATACATAACAGATGTTCAATAAACATGTATTTAATAAATGAATGAATAAATTATGTGTGTGATCACAGAAGTTTAGAGATTATAACTTAAGACCATGGATTCAGTAACTTCCACAATTCAGGGTCAGTTTATAAGATTATTTTCCCCAAAGTTGAGATATGATTGACAACGTAAAATTGTATATATCTAAGTATACATAATTGATGATTTGATATATTCATGCATTGGGAAATATTTACTGTCAAGCTAATTAACATACCCATCACCTCACATAGTTGACAGTTTTTTTGTAGCAAGAACACTTAAGATCTATCCTCTCAGCGAATTTGAATATAATATTATTAATGGGTAGTCACATTGTTGTATATTAGATCTCCAGAACATATTTTTCTTATATAACTGAAACGTTTTAAAAAATAATTAAGTTGTAGATGCAATACCTTTGTTTTGTTTATTTTTATGTGGTGCTGAGGATCAAACCCAATGCCCGACACATATGAGGCAAGTGCTCTACCATTGAGCCACAACCCCAGTCCACATAACTGAAACTTTTTACCCTTTTTAAAAATGTATATATGACAGCACAATGCATTACAATTCTTATTACATATATAGAGCACAATTTTTCATATCTCTGGTTGTATACATACTATAGGGCAGAGGGGTTGGAGGGGAAGAGAGGGGATATGGGGTAATTAATGATGGCGGAATGTGATGATCATTATTATCCAAAGTACAGGTATGAAGACACGAATTGGTGTGAATAAACTTTTTACCTCTTTACCAGCATTTCTCTACTTCCTTCCCTCCTCATACACAGCAGTAGCCACCATTATCATCTCTGTTTAATATTTGTCTTTCTGCAGCTGATTAATTTCACTTAACATAATATCCTTCAGGTAATGCAAATGGCAGAATTTCCTTCTCTAATAAGGCTGGGAAATATTCTATTTTGTGTGTGTATATATCTCACATTTTTCATTAGTCATTCATCAACTAACAGACATTTAGATTATTCCCATATCTCAGCTATTGTGAATATTGCTGAAAATGAACCTTGGGAGTGCAAATATCTATTTGAAATAATGATTTCATTTACTTTGGATATATATCCAGATATGGAATTGCTATATTATAAGGTAGTTCTATTGATAATTTTTGTAGAAACCTACATCTTGTTTACTATAATGGTTATACCAATTTACATTTCAGACCAGCAGTGTGCAAGGGTTCTCTTTTATCAATCTTCTTACCAACATTTGTCATATTGTTTTTGTAATGATAGATTCTAACAATATGACATATTTCATTCTGGATTTGATTTGCTTTTCCGTGATGATTATTGATTGATGTTTAGCATTTTTTTCATACACTTGTTGATCATCTGTATGTCTTATTTTGAGAAATGTCTATTGAGACCTGTTGCCTATTTTCAGTTTGGCCATTTATTGTTTGTGGGGATTTTGTGTATACGTGTGTGCACTAGTGAGTTCTATAAATTTTTTATATATTTTAGATATTAACATTTCATTAGATATACAGTTTACAAATATGTTCTCTTATTCTATAGGTTGCTTTTTTACTCTGTTAATTATTTTCTGTGCAGAAGGTTTTTAGTTAGATGCAATCCATTTGTATGTTTTCACTTTTATTGCCTATGCTTTTGGTATCATAACCAAAATAAGGCATTGCCAAGACCAACATCTAAAAATTTTCCCCTTGTGGTTTCTTCTTTATGGTTTCAGATCTTAACATCTAGGTCTTTAGTCCATTTTGGTTGTGTTTTGTATATGGTGTAAAATAAAGATGCATTTTCATTATTTTTCATGTGGATATTCAGTTTTAATAGCACCATTTGTTAAAGTGACTGTCCACATCCCTGTTGTGTGTTCTTGGTACCCTTGTTGAAGATTAGTTGATCATAGAAGTATAGCTTTAATTCTAGGTTTTCTATTCTGTTCTGTTAGTTTATGTGTCTGTTTTTATGCCATTACCATACTGTCACTATTAGTGTAATTTACTAATACATTTTGAAATCAAGGAGTATGTTGCCTCTGGCTTTTTTCTTTTTATTCAAGATTGCTCTGCATTATGTTTTCATATGAATTTTAGGGTTTCTCTTTCTGTTTCTGCAAGAACACTATTGATATTTTGCTAGGAATGTCATTGTATTTGTAATCTTTTTGGTAGAAAGGACATCTAAACAGCATTAATTTTTCTAATCTATGAATATAAGGTATCTTTCCATTTGTGTGTCTTTAAATTTTCCTTATTAATACTTTATAAATTTTAATGTAAATAAGCCTACTGCCTCTTTCTCTTCTCCTTTAAGACTTCCATAATGTATGTATTGTTTTGCTTGATGCTGTCCCATAAGTCCCATAAGCTATTTTCTTTTTACATTTTTCTTTGCTTTTTTCATTCATTTTTCCTTTTTGTTATTCTGGCTGGATAATTTCAAATGAAATCTTTAATTTTGCTGATTCTCTACTCTGCTTGATCAAATCTGCCATTTAAGCTCTATACTGAACTTTTCAGTTGTTCTATTTTTCAGTCCCAGAATTTCTGTTTGGTTCTTCTTTTTTTTTTTAATGATTTCTGTCTCTTTGTTAAACACATAATTTTGTTTATCTATTGTTTTCCTGATTTCATTTGGTGCTCCATCTTTGTTTTCTTGTAGCTCTCTTGAGTTTCTGTTGTCAGGAAACTCATGGGTCTGTATTTCCTCGGGGTCAGTTACTAGAGAATTATTGTGTTCCTTTGGTATTATCGGTAGTTTTAGCTGTGCACAGGGTTTGTCAGCATAGTGTCCATCTACCTCCATCAGCTGAGGTTACTGTTAACAATGACTGTTGTTTCCTTATGGACCAAGGCTATAGATGTCTGCAGTCATAGCAAAAGCTGTGGGAGGTCCTCTAGTGAAGGCTTCTAGGGTACTTCTGTTATCATTTTTGCCACATGGGGGAAAAGTCACAGCCAAGGGGATCCCTCTTGGGACTATGTCTGATATTTGAGCATGCTTATAATGGCAGTGATGCTTGTGTTTGGTTTGTGAACGCATAGCATGCAGGTGAGATTTTTATGCACATTGGTTAATTTGGGCATAAACATGAATAATCAGTGTATAAATGTAGTGCTTTTCCTTTTTTCTGGTTATGTTATGGAAGTTCTCAATACCTATTTTGAATTTCTAAGGAGTTCACAAAGAAATATCTATGACATGGCACTACTTTGGAATTTTAAATAAATTAAATAAATGCTTTCATTCTACTTTACTGTAATATTATATTTCTTTGAAGAACTGAGGGATAGTAAAACCATGACTCTAATTTAGACTTCTCTAGAGGCAGAGGTGATGATCACACTAACAACTGTGAGACTTAGGTGCTGAACAATCTGAATATAAATCTGCTTGTAGTTATCCTGTATCTTTACCATCTTTACTGATATAACCATGAATTTCAACTCTGTATAGAGGTATCATATGGCATGTTAGGGAAGCTGAGGTTATGATTGGGAACTTCATTAGTTATTGTAGAACCTCAGCTCTAAAGTATCAGGGATTTCATCTAGTTTTGTCTGACTCAGAAGAAACATTTAGAATATATAGCACCTATAGAATAAAGTTATATAGGCGAAGTTTGTGCTTATTTTAAGGCAGATAAGTTATTAACTCATGAAAAACTCTATTCTACCATTGACAGCTCTGGTTTTAGGATTTTCTCCATTGGATTGGGTCAGTAACAATATAATTTCACTGTCTTTATTTAAAATTCCAAAGTAGTGCCATGTCATAGATATTTCTTTTATTTTTCTTAATATAATTGTAACTATTTTTGTTCTGATATTTTTGAGGAGACATTTTTAAATAGAAATAACATCATTAGTATCATTATACTCCAAATTACATAAATTGAAAATTTTAACAGAGAAATTGTGGGACTTTCAACTTAAGAGTTAGAAATTGGAGTCACTGTTATAAAAGCAAAATAAACAGGTCCCTCCCTACCCATATTTCAATATAATTAAAATATGTATTTTAGGTATCTGATTTGGTCTTGATATTTTGTAGAGTGTTTGATATTATACCTTCAAGACTGGGACATGCACTAAGAATAGATATTAGATTCTAAGATCTTTTCTGTTTTCTGCCTATAATGTCCTAGTGTTTATATGCTGTTATACATATAACTTAACCCCTTGATTAACATACTTAACCCCTTGATTTTAACAGAAATCCAGGATCAGACAGTGAGCAGTGAGATAATCTAATCATATATATGTTATCCAGAGAACAGAGGCCTGAGACATATCCACGGGAGGGCATTTTGTCATTACATCTTTTGTAAATTTCCTTTGAAAAATACCACGTTTTTATTACCTATAGTTTCATGTATTATCTGTAGTTTTTAATTTTTAAACTTGTATTTCATGAACATTTTCTAAGGAATTTAACATATTTATACACTAAAAATGGCTGTTTTAAATTAAGAAAGTAAGGACTTAGAGAGCCACCACAACCTTATTTACTCTGAAACAAAATGGACAAAACATTTGAAGACAAAGATAAAAAGGATTTAAATGAGAATTTTTTTTTCTCTAAAAGTTCTGAGGAAACATGTTTTCATACTTTTGGAAGACTATCAGCTACAGCCAATACCTTTGAGTTTTTCATAATTGATTTTGGCGTTCTCATGTTTTCCATTTTCAAATATGGAATCATATGTAAACTCCAACTCTAAGTGCAAGTTAAGTCTTTTGCAAATAAGATAATATTGCAGGTAATTATGTTCCAGTTTACAAAAAGGAGGGAAGCATTGGACAATAACTCCAGAGGCCACTTGACTCTCCTGAACCCAGCCAAAATTTACTGGTATTCTAGTAAATACAAATCTCTCTCCTGGGAACTGGAGCCACTCAAAAAACATGATGATTCCTGATTCCAGTCCTAAAGGAAAACTCAATATAGGTGTTTTGTTTTATTTTTAAAGAAACTGGGTTTGATTTTTTTGCTACTTTTTATCAAGGTATCATTTACAAAAGTAAAATTCATCACTTTCTCACAAAAAATATGGAATCAGATCTGCTTAAACATAGAAGTGAACAATGAACTTATCAATCTCTACTTGCAACTTGATGTACTAAACTTAAACCTAATTAGACAGATGTTTTCCATCTTATTAAACATTTGCAGGGAATTGCTTATAACTGTTTCCTCTAACAGTTCTCCACATCATTAGAAGTACTTGCTCAATAAGACTTTCCTTTATAGATTTTTAGATAGGTTTTATGAAAATTTATTTAACTTTTATACATGATTGTATAGTGTATGCATGTCAAAGTATAGGACCATAAGATAGTATAAGAAGAAAGCAAGCTACCACTAATTTCAGTAGTATCTGTGAGTAATAGTTGGCATGAAAAAATTGATGACTTACAGAGAGAGCAGGAATACCAGTCATTAGATCCAAAGAACTATAGTGAATATTTATTTGATCTGAGCTGGTGTTGGTATTTGAGGGATTAGATTAAAGGAAATAGAGTATGCCGCTAATGAAGGTTGTCTTCAGAAGGGTAGCTAAGTTGTGTTTCAGGAACATCTGTTTATCTTGAAGGAGAGAATTGCTTTTCCTCATATGTAGATAACCTGGCACTGGTGTTCACAAGATGATTTTTGGCAAACTCTCCATAGTGTATGAAATAACATTGAATTACATGGTGAGACAGTCCCTCTACTGTTTTCTCTATTTTCAGCTGATTACCTCAAGGAGAAAGTCTCTTTGCTGCTAGTGTATCTTTATAGACTATCATGTACTTGCTAACTTCCATATTTAGGAAAGAGAAAGCAGACTTTGAATGAGGAATTTTCAGCAGGCCAAAGAATATAGCTAACATTTAATCTCATTGTATTCACTGTAACTATAAAGTTATCTTCCATAAGTGGCAAATGATACTGGATTTATACTTATTTAGTTATTATTCTTTATTCAAATACAACATATAAATGAGAAGTGGGCATTTTCCTGAAAGGGAACATATCTTTTTAATCAGCAACAAAAATGGGACATTTCTTATATTCCTGACCTATTCTAGTCACTATTTCCCTCCATCCCAAGGTTACTACTATCTTGACTTCTAACAGTACACTTTATCTTGCCTATTTTTGAAATTTATATGAAATAGAACCATATGGTACAATAGATGTTCTTTTGTATCTGGCTTATGGATATTCTAAGTGTTGACTTTATGGTTTTATTCACCCAAGGGAACTAAAATGTCCCTCCCCCTCCTTTAGATCCATGAAGAAAGAAACCACGATGAACTAAATGAATAAAAGCCAGAGCAATAACAATACTTTAGAAAAATCTTTACCCAGGGAGTTGAAGGTGGTGGGGAAGGAGAATTCCTTTTATATAGGCTGCCTGTGAACTGATGATGGCTGAATCAATAGGAAAGGACTTTCTTGTGCTATAATCTCTGGTATGTAAGACTACATAAAATTTTGTTTCTGATGATAAAACTGCACCTCACTTCCACCATCTGTTACAAACATTATGTGTATAGGTAAAGGGAAATACATATATTTAACATTCATTGATTTAGGTAGAAAGAGAGAAAGGAAATGTGAGTAAGGGATAAGGATAAAGGGGAAAGGTGGAGAGGGATTCTTCTTTCCACAGACTACTTCCTGGGGTCTCAGTTCAAAGCTATTTTTATATCCCTGAGACATTGAGCTTCTCTCTCTGATTTTCCAGAATTATTGCTGTGTGTTCCATTGTGAATTCCATGTAAATTCCATTGTAAATTCCATCTAAGTCCATACTTAGATCTTTATCCATTCTACTTTCCCTTAGAGGTAGGTTCCCAGCAGTTTGGCACATTATTAGTCTTAAAAGAAGGTTTTATTACTTCCTGCCAAATTCCTAGAGCATTATGATTTTTTCTACTTTGTAATTCCATTTGCTTATTGAGCTTCTCCTTATGACTTCTCTTAATACCAACAAAAACCCAACTGCATTCTAAGAGAATCCTACCTCAAATTATTCTGAACTACATTACAATTAAATAAAAAGAAGAAAAACAGAACTATTTAATCAGTTTTTTTTTCTTTCCTCACACCCTTTCCCCATTATTAGACAGGAGAAAGTATCTAATATCTATAATTAATATTGTGTTACAAATGAATTATCCTAAAAAGTCAACTTTTGGTGAGGATTCCATGTTCATATTGAACTCATAGTTTTCATTATTTTATTTATTGTTTAGCCTTTTTCTCCTGTCAAAGAACTTCCAAATCTTAAAGATAGGATGATGGAATATTTGGAGGGGCAGACATTTCTTTCCTTTACCTATTCAACATTCACAATATATTGAATATCAATTATGCACTAGGGTGTGTAGTGGGTGATGGAAAATATATTATTCCTGAAATTATAATTAACACAAACTTTAAAGGTAAACATGAAAGGGGAGGAAAATAAGTCAAGAGTTTTAGTATTTTGTTCTCTCCTTTATGTATTGCTTCTTGCTCCAACCAGATCCAGTTTGCTTGGGAAGTCTTCTCAGCTGTTGTAGCTGGTTGCCAATGCCCTGGGGACTCCAAGGAGGGATAAATATTGCATGCTATTTGCAGCAGGAATTTACTTCTTGTTGGGATGGATGTAGGAGTGAGTTTCTGGTGTGCAGTAGGAAATTGGATGGTATCAAACTAAAAAGCTTCTTTATAGCAAAGGAAGCAATCAGTAATGTGAAGAGGGAGCCTATAGAATGGGAGAAAATCTTTGCATCCACACCTCAGATAGAACATTAATCTCCAGAATATATAAAGAACTCAAAAAACTTAACACCAATATAACAAATAACCCAATCAATAAGTGGGCAAAGGAACTGAACAGACACTTCACAGAAGAAGATATACAAATGGTCAAAAATATATGTAAAAATGTTCAACATCCCTAGCAATTAGAGAAATGAAAATTAAAACTACACTGAGATTTCATCTCACCCCAGTCAGGATGGCAACAATCAAGAATACAAGTAACAATAAATGTTGACGAGGATGTGGAGAAAAGGGTACACTCACACAGTGCCTATAGGACCGCAAATTGGTACAACTATCCTGGAAAGCAGTATAGAGATTCCTCACAAAACTAGGAATGGAACCACCCTTTGAACCAGTTATACAACCCCTTAGTATATACTCAAATTAGTTAAAACCAGCATACTACAGTGACAGAGTCTCATCGATGTTTATAGCAGCTCAGTTCACAATAACTAAGCTAGGTGCTGTTCAACAGATGAATGGATAAAGAAAATGGTGTATATATACACAATGGAATATTAATCAGCTATTAAAAAGAATGACTTTATGACATTTGCTGGTAAATTGATGATCTGGTGACTGTCATGCTAAATTAAATAAGCCAATCCCCAAAAATCGAAGGTTGGAAGAAATGGAATTTTAAGACTGAAAGGTCCTTCTAAGTTCAAGATTTGGTAATACAGTGAATTCCAGTTCTCCAAGAGGCAGGTAGCTGATTTGTTATGTGCTACAGTAGGGTCCTATAGCATCTCATTGCTTTTATATAAAATGTATCAACATTTTAATCTCATAGTAGCCTTAGGAGAAGCAGATACAAGGATTCTCCCTGTTTTAAAATTGAGAAAGTATAAATTTCCTGTATGATCATTAACCATACATTCTTACCATCATTACCATCATTAATCAGCTTATAACTCTTAGATTCTGTTTTCTTTTGCTGTGATGCAATGACCCAGATAAGAAATTCAAAAGTGCTAAAGATCTCACAATAGTACTATATGTTGTTTTTAGAGGAAGCCAGAAAAACAATGGTAACGATACAAGTAGTTTCTTTCTTTTGGATAAAAAATAGGATCTCTTCTATGGGAGCATTCTTTGAGTCTCAGAAGTCTTAGATACATCTGTGTAATTGCATTGCTACTAAAAGAGATTTCAAGAATTTAATTCCATCTTACAAACCATTCTGAATAATATTCATGACCCCAAACAGAGCAAGTTTCTAGGTGAAAAGAAAAAAAAATAATCTTATACTTTCTAAGAAATTCAGTATTTAATAAATGATACATACAAATATCTGTGTATATATAGAAATGCTGATTTTTTTCATTATTATTAAACAGATAAGTGGATGAGACTTAGTAAAATCTCTCAAACTATACCTGTAATTCAATATGGTTGAAATCCTTTAATGTTTTCAAAAATATGTCTTGTTGATCATTATTTTGCTTCAAAATGAAGAGTAAGCTAGAAACCAATTTTAAGGTGTGTATTATTAAGCAAATATATTAGAGTTAGGGAAAATCCCATCCAGCACTCAAATTAATCATGGATGAAGTAGACAAATGCCAAAAGTTCAGTAATGGAGTTAAAACAGAGATCTTATTTCAGTAAATAAATTTTATCAAAATAAATCCAGTTAGGTTAGATATATCCACTAAAATAGCTGTAGCAGCATATTTGGCAAAGTCACAATGATAGATTGAAGGGTTTGATAGAGTTGGTATTTTGTATTTTTGAAACTGATGTTCTTGTAGTTAACCTCTTGGAAGTAACAATGGTATTGTGTTCACAATGCTGCACAGAATTTTAGGGAAGTAGAGATTTATTCTTTTCATGTGTTAATTCTTTTAGCAGGTCTTTATTTGAATTGCTGCAGTGGATTTAATGTGGTGGGTAATATTTTTAGGGCATAATGATATTGGAATTTCCTTTTAATTTGATTTTAGTAGTGAGAATTATGATTATATTTTGGATCATACAGAATTTTATTTTTACAGATTAACTTTTAGCAATCTACTC
The DNA here is from genome assembly GCF_047511675.1 of Marmota flaviventris. Classification (NCBI taxonomy): domain Eukaryota; kingdom Metazoa; phylum Chordata; class Mammalia; order Rodentia; family Sciuridae; genus Marmota; species Marmota flaviventris. The sequence continues at coordinate 17,158,303 of NC_092518.1, read as the reverse complement.
TTAAGAAGATAAGCCTATTGGGTGAAAATTCCTGAATAAAATGCAATATGTTTCCAGGTCCATACCCTTTTGTTAGCAACATTAATTCCAAACTACATAGAACAGAAATCTAGATGAATCACTATTTGCTTTTTTCATTTGTAATTCGCTGAAAATGTGCCTAGTTTTTACTGCTCAGCTGAGAATACTTTGATGAAAAGCAAAACATTAAAGCCTATAATTAGCTATTTATATTTTCTTCTCCTTTACAGTAATGTCCTTTAAGTTTTCTTCTGGGTTGAAACTGGCACAAGTACCCAGAATAATGAGTAGGACTTGGAATTTCAGAGTTAAGAACAGTAGAAATAATTGAGGTACAATCATTCAGGACTGTTTCATATCCAGATTTAGTATCTATTGCATAACAAGAATGTGAGGAACACAATATCCTCTTGTTGCCTCTCTTATAGATATCAGGGCCTTTATATTTAAGAGACTAAATAATTACTTGACTGAGTAGGCAGTGGAGTTTAGTGAATACAGTATGAATTTCGAATAAACCAGTTTGGGTTTGTAATTCATTGACTTGTCCAATGACCTTCACTGTCTCAGTTTGGGGTTTTTCCCAAAGTAGACCCTGAGAGAAGAATTTGGGCATGTTCTAATTTCCTGGTGCTGAGTAACAAACCACTCCAAATGTTAGTGTCTTAAAACAATGACAGTATATTTTTCTCACAAATGTGAAATTTAGGCATGGCTCAATTGGGATATCTTATCTCTGTTGTACTTCTAGCTGGGAGCCAAAATTATTTGAAGACTCACATGTCTGGGATTGATGCTGGATGCTGGCTGGGATCTTAGCTGGGGATATTGACTAAATCATTTACATTTGGTCTTTCTATGTAGCTATTTGGCTTCCTCACAGAAGAGCAGCTGGATTTAAGAGTGAGCCTTTCAGAAAGGTCATATAGAACCATACTGCCCATTATGATTTAGTCTCAGCAGTGTATTGCATCGTTTCTGCCTTAATCACAGATTCGTTCAGATTAAAAGGGAAGGAACACATACTCCACCTCTTCATGGAGGAGTATCAATATCACATTGTAAGAAAAATATATGGAATGGGATACATTAGTGCTGGTGTATTTGGAAAAATATTTTCTGCTGCAGAATATAAGTTGTTGTCATTGTTGTTTTTTTTGAAGTTGATTCCAGGAAGTACAACAAGGATTTGGGGAAAGTAAAATATGAGAGGGAGAAGAGCTACTAAAGGATAAATTAATGAATAAGTGTCTACTATGAGTGATTGGGGATCAAGCTAACCAAAACTCTTTTACAGTTTATGTGGAATACTCCCTGAAAGTGACTCATTGAAAACTGGGAAGACAGGGTACATTCTTCAGTGAGACAATTTCAGTGAGTATTCCACATAGACTCTAAAAGGTTCTTAGTTAGATTGATCCTCAATCCCACCTCCTATCTTAACACTGGTTAAGGCTTGCTCTTGTGGTGCTAATTCCATGGCATTTCAGGCCTGCTTTGTAGAGTGTTCAACACATTCCTGTGGCCAGAAAAACTCCCTGGACTCAGTGACATAGCTGCTTGCTGTAGGAAGATTTTGGCATATACAGGAGCTATCTGCAAGGTAAAAGATGACTTCTGAGTTGGACCCTAAGGTTAATGGATGAGACCTTGAAAGCTTTTGTCACTGGCACATTTCCTAGGTCCCTATACAATAGCTTCTCATTTACAGGGTTTATTTTGTGGCATATATCATAAAATTCATAATCAATTGTTGCTTTCCTACTGATTATTTTTCACATTTAACTTGGGAAACTAACGCTACAGTTATTAGAGGCCTAGTTCTTTTCTGTAGAGTGATTTTTAATAGTAACAAAGTTAAAAAATTGTTAAAAACTGGTTTCCTCTTTTCTATGAATAATGTGAAACTTTTGTAATTATGAGGAACGACTCTCTAGATAGAACTGGGCTGGAGTTGGAGAATATTAAAATGACAGTGAATATAAGTACTATGATCTGAATGTATCCCCACAAATATGTATATTAAAGCTCAATCTTCTGTGTGGTAGTACTAGGAGGTGGGGCCTGTGGAGATGATTATGAGGGCAGAACTCTCAGGGATGGGATTAATGCCCTTATATAATAGGTGTGAGGAAACTGCCTCCATTGCTTTTCTTCTTTTGCCTTCTTTCATGTGGGACCAAAGCAGCCATCCCCTCTAAGTGCTAAAGCAACAAGTGGCCATCTTGGAAGAAGAGACTAAGCCGTTACCAGATACCAATCCGATTGGTACCTCGATCTTGGAATTCCAGTCTCCAGGACTGTGAGAAATAATTCTATTCTTTATAAATTACATAGTTTCAGATATTTTATTATAGCAGCACAATTTAGATAGAGCTATTCTCTTGTTTGCTGTTTGATGATATCTATATAATCTTGTCTAAGGCATTTATCTTTTTGGAGCTTCTGTTTCCTCATCTGGTAAATGGATAAATTGATGCCTAACTTATAAGTCTACTATGAATGATATTTCAGATAGACTAGCATTGCCCATCTCAAAAATACACTTATTTAATACCAGATGGATAAATGACTACAGATAATTTATTCAGTAAGTAGCATTAATAAAATTTTTGTGGTTTGTTTTGTTCATTTTCAGTTTTATGGCCAATGTACTTGATTTTTAAGTTAAAAATGGGCAAGATTTATCTTTAATGTATATAATATTTTGGAGCTGAAGGTTTTAACTGAAGGGGTTGGGCCATGATCTGAAAGGATACAATCCCAAAAGCCATATTCTTGAATGTTGAAATCCCCCAAAACACAATCTTAGATAATTTTAAATCTCAAATGTTGAAATGCTGAAAACCAGAATCTATAATAACCAAATTCTTATTTTTAAAAATAGGACTGCATAGGAGGAGTAGAGAACCAAATTCTGGGAGCGGGATGAGTGTGTTTTCAGTTGTATGTAGGGCACTTGTCTCTTGTTGAGCAGAATGAATAACTAGAAATATTGTGAAACATTATTTTGGGTGTGTCTGTTATGATGTTTCCAGAAAAGATTAGTGTGTGAGTCTGAAAAGGCTAGTGACATCTGCTAAGTAGAAAATGAATGTAAACATATTCTTCAATGAGAACCATGCCCTAAAAGAAAAAAAAATGTTGCTAATTATTATTATAGAAGGTGTCAAAATATAGTGATTATGAAAGTTGGCCAATTCTTGTGGATTACTATTTCATGCATTTACCCATAATCTATCCCTATAATATACTTTTCATGTCATTCTCTTTTTTGTTTTTCATTTGCTTCTTTTTCTTTTTAGTTTTTCCCAGTTATTTAAAGTTGTCAGCATTATTTTTTTTGTATAAATTTCATAAAGACTTTCAGAGCATTCTAATTTGTTTCATGCATGTTTTGTGAATTTGAATCCATGGAAGTACATTATCACAATGTTGTCTTTGCATGTAAACATCGTGCATGTATGTAAAAATATTGGAACTTCCTCAATATGTAAAGATATGTTTTCTGTATTTGTAAAAGAAATCTTGAGATCTTGGCTCATTGGGAGACCATATATGTAGTTGTGATCCATTGTGATTTTTTTATCAATCTCATCTAAAGACTCATCTATCATAGAATTTAGGAAGACTGAAATTATAAAACTGGACATATGCAATGATCAACTATAGTGATATGTATTTATACATTTTGCTCTTGAGAATATGATTCATTTGCTCATAAGAGCTAAACCCATGTGATTGTCATTAGTATACTTGTTTAAGATTGCAAAAAATGTATGTACTTTAATCTTGAGATAGTACTCACAGATCCTACCCAGAGAAATATGGACTTATTTTTATTTTGAGAAATTTAGCACATTGTAGATATGGCTAATATTAATATAGTTGCATCAATTTAAATGTGCTTTGATGTAATTCAAACCACCCAAAGTTTTCCACTGAAAATATAAACATGTGACCCTCTCAAAAGTCTCCCCCACAATCATTTATTGTGCCTTCAAACTCACCTATGAAGTAACTCTTGAACCTTTGAATGATTTTAGGATACTTTTAATTTTTAAGATAAGACAGTATCACTTTTTATGTGAACAGAAAACTTTATTCCAAAAAACAAAAACAAAAAAAACCCAAAAATCATTAATACAAATTTTCACTTCTATATTTTTAGTTAAAAAAACTGAAAAACTTTAATATGACAGTTTATAAAAAGGCATTCTCCTCATTTTCTCTTGTTTCTTTGTGGCATATAGCATTTTTTACTATTCTAGGAATCTCTTTTATATGACCCAGGTGCATTGTGGAGAATAGGAAAGCTGTATTCTTTTTTCCCAATTTTGTGGGTTTGGAACTGAGGTAGGTCTCAACTGGTTGAATGTTCTGTTCCATATGTTGTTGATTTGAGGTCACTCAGGGATATTCAGTTAGTTACTAGTATGGTCTGAAGGATTCACTACAAGTAAACTCATGCCTTGTACTGTAGCAGGAATGACTGCAAAGGAGGGCTTAGCTAGGTTACTTTCCCTTTTCATTCTCAATGCATCACGACATGGTCTCTTCTTCACAATAGTGAGACTTCTTGCATAGTAGCTCATGGCACCAAGAGACTAAGGTGGAAGTTCTTAAAGACTATTCCCAATATTGGCACAGTATTGCTTCCACTATTTTAGTTATTCAGGAGAACAAGCAGAGGTTTGCCCAGATTCAAGGGGTAAGGAAATAAAGTGCAGACCTCATCTCTCAATGGGAAGAATATAACATAATTTTCATCTGTCTTTGATTTACTGCAGTTGAAAATAACAAAACCTAGAAGCTTTGTCTAATCCTAAGTATGTAGCATGAGTCTCAAAAGAAAGCTCACAGAAGGAGCTCTAATTACAGAAGTGAATCATCTCATGCCCGAGAACACAGATCTTGAGGCAAACATGCTAGAACTTATGTTCTTATTCTATCACAGTCTAGCTGTGTGTCTTTCAGCAATTTGAATAATATTTTCCTCCCTGATTTTTTATTTGGAAAATAAAATGATAATATCTACCTCATAATGTTGAGAGGATTCTTATTACATGTGAGAAGTTACAAATGTAATTAATTTAGGAATCATGCCTGGGACATGATACATGTTCTGGGAGGGCAGGAGTTTAGCAGCTGAACTACAATTCATTTCTCTGTTGTTACTGAAGGAGCACTCATGAGAAGGCAAGAAGGAGGGTGACCTGGTATGATCTCCTTATAAACATGCTGATAAATGATCTCCTGGCAAATAAACTAGTGGTATTTACAAGGAGGAGAATTCATGTCTATGGGATGCTTTTGGCAGGATGCCTCTGGTTTAGGATTACTTATGGCAAACATATCTGGAATACATGGATTTATGGGACATGACTCCCTGGAATGTCATGTAAGCTCTGTATCTATCTTTTTGTAAATGGAGATATTTCATAACCTGAAATACTCCCTGCCTCATGAGGTAACAGTACATTTGACTTGGAGAATTCATCTTTGGCTCCAGGCCAGAGAACACATCTCTAATGTGGGAAGGAAGGAGCTGGTGATCCTATTATTCACACCCTGAACCATTCTTAGCTTTATCTATGTTTCCTGAGTGTTTGTATCTTTTAACTTATTAGTAATGCACAATATTGGGTAATATCTCTCACTTGTGTTTCTGATATTGTAATATGATCCTTCACATTAAATTATGTTCAATAAATGCAAATTAAAACTGTTAAAATGATATACAATTTTAATCTTTTGTTTTTTCCCCATGGAAAAATGAGGGAAGATGAATAATCTTAAATATTTTTCATGGCTTTCCAAATTTTATTTAATTGAATTACTAGAGGTCCCATAGGATTGTATTTACTTGAGGGCAGGGTATGTTGTTCTTTTGTGGGTATCCATAGTGTCTTGGATCATGTATTTATTATACTGATGATGTGCTTTAGTTTGTTCTTGAGCTAGTTAGCATATTTCAAATGTTTCTGAAATATGAGTTGTGATATTAGAGAATCATTTTTGTGGTTTTCTCAATCATATAACCGTCTATTACTTTAGCCAAAATTTTGAAATAAGGCTTTGATTTAGATTATGTGCAAGTACATTTCCCATATTTTCTATAATGTAGATAATTTTAAATGGTTTCTAATCCAAATACAAGTTCTTTTTGGTTTGGGAATTTGCATTCACGTTTGCATATGGGTATGCCAGAGGTCTAAAATTCTCCATTCTTCAAACAAAGACATACTGATTAAATACAGCCTGGGAAGAAATCTCCAGCTGCTCCAGATATGCAACTTACAGAGTGCTTTTATATCCATTTACAAAAAGATCATGTAAGGGAGGCACTGAACCCACCTAGGTCCCCTGCCCCAATTTTCTCCCTTTGCTGATGAACTCGAATTACTGAACATTAGGGTCCTCTGCACAACATGACAAAAAATCTGTACTTACTGTCTGAAGCTTACTTTATTTCTGAAAGAAGTAATTATACAAGGAGGAGGTTTAAAATCCTTTCTTTTACTAGAAGAATATCACTGGACAAGTAACAAAATTTAGTATGGGTGGAAAAGACAAAGTGACAATGCTGCAAGGTAGTACTTAGTTCGAGGATATGATTTTACAACCAAAGCATAGAGATCACTGAGGATAAATAAAGGAAACAATATTGTCACAAAAAACTTAAAAACAAAAAGAATATTTTGGATATGTTGCACTGCAGAGATCATCATCATCATCACATCATCTTATAAAAGATATTTTAGGAATTTGCATCATTTGACTCACCCAGTGACACAAAATGAAGGGTTAGGAAAAAAGTATTACTCTGTTATTATTAATGAGAAACCAAGACTTAGAAGGATAGATACATTGCAGTTCACATGGTTTAGTGAGTAGCAGAACAGAGAGGTTCTTTACACCCTAAACCATGTCTGTCTATTAAATAAAAGCAAAGTCATCACACAAATATGCTGCTGAACTCAGTATCCTTCAAATGAATTCAGCTGAGCCAACTTTTACTGATGCACAGTGCTGGGTGCTTTTGGAGATTAAAAAAAGATGGAAGGCTGGTGCTGTAGCTCAGTGGCAGAGTGCTTGCCTAGCATGTGTAAGGCACTGGATTCAATCCTTAGCACCACATAAAAATCTAAAATAAAGGCATGCTGTCCATCTACAACTATAATTTTTTTTTATAAAAAGGAAATGATCAATCATTAAAGATTTTGTAAGTTTAAAGAAAAAAGTACCATTCATTCAAATAACTTCAATCAAAAGCAGAATTGTGAAGTATTTCACAGGTGATTTGATTTACCCAACTTTTAAATTAAAAACCCAATGTATCTTAATTATATCACTTTGTATGTAGAAAAATGGAATACTTTGTACTCTGTTCATGCATATGCCAACTCACCACAATAAGAATGATGTTCTTATGTCTGAAAATGAGTAGGACTATGGCTTAATTCACTGGTTCATTTAAACTACTCCTAGCCCAGTATGAGTAGATTCCCATTGGAATCTGGCATAAATGTTTAGAGAAGAAATTGGACTTGCTGCTAGTAGATATTATTATCACTATGAAAACTGGGTACTTGAACTAAGTGTGGCTTTGAAATGCAAGTATGTCCTTATTATGTAAATCAGGCCTCAGAGTTCTCAGCTGTTTTTCTTCAGTACACACAAAGCTTCACTGCAAGGTCCAACAAGCATTCATAGTCTTCTCCAGCTGTCTTGGCAACATTAATTCTTGCAGAAGCCAATAGAATATGTTCTGGCTTTGACAAGAATATTTTAAAAAATAGAAAAGCAAAAACTAAACTTATGGATGCTAATTAAGATAATAGGGAAGGGAATTTGATATGAAATAGTCTTGGATGTATGATTTGATATCTTATTTGACACAAGTTTAGTTTTATAGAATAGGACCTAATTTAATGAATTTCAAACCTTTACTATATAATAAATCCTGAATAGTATGACTACATTTAGAGCAAAATATAGAATAAATTCTACAATACATTATATGTAATATATGAATGGAGCGTTAATAAGAATAGAGAATAGAAATGCATAACCTAAAACCTAATAATAGTGACTTCAATAGAATAAAGGTTGATTTTTCTCTGTTACAAAGTATCTTGAGGGTGGCAGTCCAGGGAAGGTATACTGATTTTATTCTCTTTTCCTATTTTCTCCTTGCCACCTTAGTTCTTCACTGCCACATGTGAAAGATGGCTGTTTTAACCTTAATCTTTTCACTAATTTTTCTATCAGCCAGAAGAAGTAAAGGTATATGATACCACTTGAATCAGTCCCTTTTAAAGTGTTCCTAGAATCCCCACATAGAGCTTTTGCTTCCATCACATTTGTTACCATTTATCTATAGTAAGCTGAGAATTGTAGACTTTCTCACTCTGTTTCTTCTCCCTCCTGTCACTCCATTCTCTTCTGCCCCATTTCACTTTCTTCCTTCATATATCACTATTATCATATGTAACTCAAAGTTTCTGTTTTGAGAAATAATAATGAATGTGCAGTAGGCAACCAACAATCTCAGCTACAAACAGTCATTGATAAATTATGGCTTCTCAACATTAGTGAATAGAAAAATTTACTCAAGTAAGAGAAATTATTTCTAATAATGTTTTGTATTGCATCTGTTGAAACTGATAATATGAGCTTATCATTTTTTCTTAGAGTGAGAAAGATTAGTAACTTTCTTTTTTTTTCCAACCAAGATAGTAATATTTCATTATTACTAACTATACTTGAAGGATGTTTTCAAGTCTTATGACCATTGTATCCCTTTAAATGAATTTCTTCAATGTTTACAAAATATTTTCACATTTTTCTCCTTTTTTCAATGACCCTGTAATATTGGAACTTGCAGGGCTGACCGAGTCTGAGAGCTTTAATGACCTACTCAAGGTCATTCAGGTAATAAGTAGCAGACTTACGATTTGAAATGAAGTGTTCCATTTCTAAGATCACCCCTCTTTTTGTTATACCAAGTTATTTTTTCATTTTAACAAGGTTTCCAGGTGGCTTGTCCCAATTACTTTCTTTGTGCCTCCTTACTAATAATTCATTCATTGCTGAGCTCCTTTTGCTTTACTAGAGTCTATATTGTTCTCTTACCCTATTTCATATCCTTTTGTGACCCAAATGGAAACTGTGGTTAGCCAACCCAAAGCATGGATTTTGAGGGTGTACTTAGAAGGCTGGCTGTTCCCTCAAGAACTTTGATTCTTTGGCTATTTAAGTATTTTTTAGAAATTCATAAAGGTAGAACAAATAAGAATAAGGCACGGCTAAAACAAATATTTATACAAAATGCCAGAAATTAGATTTGGCCAAAGAGATTGTTGGATGAACTGATGACCTGTGTCTATGTCCCTTGACATGTTTCATGGAGAGAACCACATTTAAAAAGGCTTTTACTAGGGTCATATATTGTGCTTGTTTGATCTGAAGGACAGAAGACTAACAGGTTAATATCCTACCAAAGGTAGAATTAAAAATCAGTTTTCTCAAGCCTACTTAAAACTATCTTTCAACTCCGTCCCTTGTGGTTAGAAAACTGACTTTAAATACCACTTCAGAAATCAGGATAAAGAACATAGATTGAACATTGATTTGTATCCTTGAAAATACTCCTGTCATTGGTAATTAGAGGTTGACTGTCACAAGAGAACAGGAACTGCAAGACATGAAATACTATTAATAGTTTGAGAAAGAAGGAATGAATGAAAAAATAATTTTGTCCAAATTAAATTTTTTTTTAAATTTTTTATTGTGGGTTGTTCAAAACATTACAAATTTCTTGACATATCATATTCCACACTTTGATTCAAGTGGGTTATAAACTCCCACCTTCACCCCATACACAGATTGCAGAATTACATCAGTTACACATCCATTGATTTACATATTGCCATACTAGTGTCTGTTGTGCTCCGCTGCCTTTCCCATCCTCCACCCTCCCCCCTCCCCACCTCTCACCTCCCCTCCTCTCTCTCTACCCCCTCCACTGTATAACCCTGAGGGTCTCCTTCCATTACCATGCAATTTCCCTTCTCTCTCCCTTTCCCTCCCACCTCTCATCCCTGTTAAATGTTAATTTTCTTCTCCTGCTCTTCGTCCCTACTCTGATCTTAGTTACTCTCCTTATATCAAAGAAGACATTTGGCATTTGTTTTTTAGGGATTGGCTAGCTTCAGTTAGCATAATCTTCTCTAATGCCATCCATTTCCCTGTAAATTCTATGATTTTGTCATTTTTTAATGCAGAGTAATACTCCATTGTGTATAAATGCCACATTTTTTTTATCCATTCGTCTATTGAAGGGCATCTAGGTTGGTTCCACAGTCTTGCTATTGTGAACTGTGCTGCTATGAACATGGATGTAGCAGTGTCCCTGTAGCATGTTCTTTTTAGGTCTTTAGGGAATAGACCAAGAAGGGGAATAGCTGGGTCAAATGGTGGCTCCATTCCCAGCTTTCCAAGAAATCTCCATACTGCTTTCCAAATTGGCTGCACCAATCTGCAGTCCCACCAGCAATGTACAAGTGTACCCTTTTCCCCACATCCTCGCCAGCACATGTTGTTGTTTGACTTCATAATGGCTGCCAATCTTACTGGAGTGAGATGGTATCTTAGGGTGGTTTTGATTTGCATTTCTCTGACAGCTAGAGATGTTGAGCATTTTTTCATGTACTTGTTGATTGACTGTATGTCCTCCTCTGAGAAGTGTCTGTTCAGGTCCTTGGCCCATTTGTTGATTGGTTTGTTTGTTCTCTTATTGTCTAATTTTTTGAGTTCTTTGTATACTCTGGATATTAGGGCTCTATCTGAAGTGTGAGGAGTAAAGATTTGTTCCCAGGGTGTAGGCTCCCTATTTACCTCTCTTATTGTTTCTTTTGCTGAGAAAAAACTTTTTAGTTTGAGTAAGTCCCATTTGTTGATTCTAGTTATTAACTTTTGTGCTATGGGTGTGCTATTGAGGAATTTGGAGCCCGACCCCACCGACTGTAGATCGTAGCCAACTTTTTCTTCTATCAGACGGCGCGTCTCTGATTTGATATCAAGCTCCTTGATCCATTTTGAATTCACTTTTGTGCATGGCGAGAGAAAGGGATTCAGTTTCATTTTGTTGCATATGGATTTCCAGTTTTCCCAGCACCATTTGTTGAAGATGCTATCCTTCCTCCATTGCATGCTTTTAGCCCCTTTATCAAATATAAGATAGTTGTAGTTTTGTGGATTGGTTTCTGTGTCCTCTATTCTGTACCATTGGTGCACCCGCCTGTTTTGGTACCAGTACCATGCTGTTTTTGTTACTATTGCTCTGTAGTATAGTTTGAAGTCTGGTATCGCTATACCGCCTGATTCACACTTCCTGCTTAGCATTGTTTTTGCTATTCTGGGTCGTTTATTTTTCCATATGAATTTCATGATTGCTTTCTCTATTTCTACAAGAAATGCCGTTGGGATTTTGATTGGCATTGCATTAAACCTATAGAGAACTTTTGGTAATATCGCCATTTTGATGATGTTAGTTCTGTCTATCCATGAACAGGGTATATTTTTCCATCTTCTAAGATCTTCTTCTATTTCTCTCTTTAGGGTTCTGTAGTTTTCATTGTATAAGTCTTTCACCTCTTTTGTTAGGTTGATTCCCAAGTATTTTATTTTTTTTGAAGATATTTTGAATGGAGTGGTTGTCCTCATTTCCATTTCAGAGGATTTGTCGCTGATATACAGGAATGCCTTTGATTTATACGTGTTGATTTTATATCCTGCCACTTTGCTGAATTCATTTATTAGCTCTAATAGTTTCTTTGTAGAGCCTTTTGGGTCTGCTAGGTATAGAATCATATCATCTGCAAATAGTGATAATTTAAGGTCTTCTTTTCCTATTTTTATGCCTTTAATTTCTTTCGTCTGTCTAATTGCTCTGGCCAGTGTTTTGAGAACTATGTTGAACAGAAGTGGAGAGAGAGGGCATCCCTGTCTTGTTCCAGATTTTAGAGGGAATGCCTTCAGTTTTTCTCCATTCAGAATGATGCTAGCCTGAGGCTTAGCATAGATTGCTTTTACAATATTGAGGTATGTTCCTGTTATCCCTAGTTTTTCTAGAGTTTTGAACATAAAGGGATGCTGTACTTTGTCGAATGCTTTTTCCACATCTATCGAGATGATCATATGGTTCTTATTTTTAAGTCTATTGATGTGGTGAATAACATTTATTGATTTCCGTATATTGAACCAGCCTTGCATCCCAGGGATGAATCCTACTTGATCATGGTGTACAATTTTTTTGATATGTTTTTGTATCCGATTCGCCAGAATTTTATTGAGGATTTTTGCATCTAGGTTCATTAGAGATATTGGTCTGTAGTTTTCTTTCTTTGAAGTGTCTTTGTCTGGTTTAGGTATCAGGGTGATGTTGGCCTCATAGAATGAATTTGGAAGTTCTCCCTCCTTTTCTATTTCCTGAAGTAGCTTGAAAAGTATTGGTATTAGTTCTTCTTTAAAAGTTTTGTAAAATTCTGCTGTATACCCATCCGATCCTGGGCTTTTCTTAGTTGGTAGTCTTTTTATGGTTTCTTCTATTTCCTCAATTGATATTGGTCTGTTTAGGTTTTCTATATCCTCCTGACTCAATCTGGGCAGATCATATGACTTAAGAAATTTATCTATGCCTTCACTATCTTCTAATTTGTTGGAGTATAAGGATTCAAAATAGTTTTTGATTATCTTCTGTATTTCTGAAGTGTCTGTTGTGATATTGCCTTTTTCATCCCGTATGCTAGTAATTTGAGTTCTCTCTCTTCTTCTCTTCGCTAGCATCGCTAAGGGTCTGTCAATTTTGTTTATTTTTTCAAAGAACCAACTTTTAGTTTTGTCAGTTTTTTCAATTGTTTCTTTTGTTTCGATTTCATTAATTTCAGCTCTGATTTTCATTATTTCTTGCCTTCTACTTCTTTTGCTGTTGTTTTGCTCTTTTTTTTCAAGGATTTTGAGATGAAGTATGAGATCATTTATTTGTTGGTTTTTTCTTTTTTTAAGGAATGAACTCCAAGCAATGAATTTTCCTCTTAGAACTGCTTTCAATGTGTCCCATAGATTCCGATATGTTGTGTCTGTGTTTTCATTTATCTCTAAGAATTTTTTAATTTCCTCCTTGATGTCTTCTATAACCCATTGATCATTCAGTAACCTATTGTTCATTCTCCAAGTGATGTATGCTTTTTCCTTCCTTCTTTTATCGTTGATTTTCAGTTTCATTCCATTATGATCAGATAAGATGCATGGTATTATCTCTACTCCTTTATATTGTCTAAGAGTTGCCCTGTGACATAATATATGATCTATTTTTGAGAAGGATCCATGTGCTGCTGAGAAAAAAGTGTAAATGCTTGATGTTGGGTGGTATACTCTATATATGTCAATTAGGTCTAGGTTATTAATAGTGTTATTGAGTTCTATAGTTTCCTTATTCAACTTTTGTTTGGAAGATCTGTCCAGTGGCGAGAGAGGTGTGTTGAAGTCTCCCATGATTATGGTATGGTGGTCTATTAGACTCTTGAACTTGAGAAGAGTTTGTTTGACGAACATAGCTGCACCATTGTTTGGGGCATAAATATTTATGATTGTTATGTCTTGTTGGTGTATGGTTCCCTTAAGCAGTATGTAGTGTTCCTCTTTATCCCTTTTGATTAACTTTGGCTTGAAATCTATTTTATTTGATATGAGTATGGACACTCCTGCTTGTTTCCGAAGTCCATATGAGTGATATGATTTTTCCCAACCTTTCACCTTCAGCCTATGTATGTCTTTTCCTATCAAATGCGTCTCCTGTAGGCAGCATATTGTTGGGTCTTGTTTTGTGATCCATTCTACTAGCCTGTGTCTCTTAATTGGTGAGTTTAAGCCATTAACATTTAGGGTTATTATTGAGATATGGGTTGTTCTTCCAGCCATATTTGTTTATTTCTGTTACTAAACATGGTTTGTTTTCCTCTTTGATTATTTTCCCCCCCTTTTCTGTCCTACCTCCCACTGTTGGTTTTCATTGTTATTTTCCATTTCCTCTTCGTGTAATGCTTTGGCGAGGATGTTTTGAAGAGATGGTTTTCTAGCTGCGAATTCTTTAAACTTTTGTTTATCGTGGAAGGTTTTAATGTCATCTTCCATCCTGAAGCTTAATTTCGCTGGATTCACAATTCTTGGTTGGAACCCATTTTCTTTCAGTGTTTGAAATATGTTATTCCAGGATCTTCTAGCTTTCAGAGTCTGCGTTGAAAGATCAGCTGTTATCCTGATTGGCTTACCCCTAAATGTAATCTGCTTCCTTTCTCTTGTAACTTTTAAAATTCTCTCCTTATTCTGTATGTTGGGCATCTTCATTATAATGTGTCTAGGTGTGGATCTCTTATGATTTTGCACATTCGGCGTCCTGTAGGCTTCTAGGATTTGGGATTCTGTCTCATTCTTCAAGTCTGGGAAGTTTTCTCGTATTATTTCATTGAATAGACTGCTCATTCCTTTGGTTTGGAGCTCTGTACCTTCCTGTATCCCAATGACTCTTAAGTATGGTCTCTTAATATTATCCCATATTTCTTGGATGTTCTGTTCATGGTTTCTTAACAGTCTTGCTGAGCTGTCTATGTTCTTTTCCAGTTGAAATACTTTGTCTTCATTGTCTGATGTTCTATCTTCTAAGTGTTCTACTCTGCTGGTTGTATTCTCCATTGAGTTTTTAAGTTGGTTTATTGCTTCCTGCATTTCTAGGATTTCTGTTTGTTTGTTTTTTATAACCTCTATCTCCCTGTATAGTTGATCCTTTGCTTCCTGGATTTGTTTGCGTAATTCATTGTCGAAGTGATCTTTCATTGTCTGATTTTGCTGTTTAATGTCTTCCTTGATACTCCAGATCATCTGAAGCATGTATATCCTGAATTCTTTATCTGACATTCCATCTGCTGCAGCTGTTACCTCTTCTAAAGTTGCGTTGACCTGCATTGCTTGTGGTCCTTTCTTTCCTTGTCTTTTCATACTGCTTGCGTATCTTCCCTGCAGGTGCGGGCGGCGGCTCTGCTCTCTCCTTATTGCAATTGGGGTGTCGTGGCTACCACGCCGGCAGGTCACTGGGCCTGTTCTGGGCGCTGGCAGTGGCTCTGTTCTGCCCCTACTCCAATTGGGGTGACGAGTGTACCACGCCGGCATGCCACCGGGCCTCATCCGCCGGTCGGTTGCAGGTTTGCCTACCCTGCAGGCGCGGGCGGCGGCTCTACTCTGCCCCTACTCCAAATGGGGTGACGTGTCTGTCGTACCGGCAGGCCACTGGGCCTGTCCCGCTGGTCGGTCGCAGATCTGCCCACCTTTCGGGCACGGGTGGAGGCTCTGCTCTGCCCCTACTCCAATTGGGGTGTCGTGACTACCCCGCCTGCAGGACGCTGGGCCTGTTCCTGGCACGGGCGGCGACTCTGCTCTGCCACTACTCCAATTAGGGTGGTGTGTGTACCACGCCGGCAGGCTCCTGGGCCTGATCCGCCGGTCTGTTGCAGGTCTGCCTACTTTGGAGGCGCGGGCGGCGGATCTGCCCTGCCCCTCCCACCATGCCTGCGGACCCCTGGGCCTGATCTGCAGGTTGGTCAGAGTTCAGCTCACCCTGCGGGCACGGGTGGCAGTTTCGCTCCGCCCCCACTCCAGTTGGGGTCACGTGACCACCACACCAGCAGGGCCTGATCCGGGAGTGGGAGAAGGATCTGCTCTGCCCCTACTCCAGTTGGGGTGACGTGTGTACCACACTGGCAGGCCACTGGGCCTGACCCGTCAGGCTGTCCCAGGTCTGTTTACCTTGCAAGCGCGAACGGCGGCTCTGCCCTGCCCCTCCTACCACGCCCATGTACCACTGGGTCGCGGGTCTGCCCACCTTGCGGGTGCGGGTGGCGGCTCCGCTCCGCCCCCTCTCCAATTGGGGTCACGCAGTCACCACGCTGGCGAGCCGCTGGGCCTGCTCCGGGCGCTGGCGGCGGCCCGGCTCCTCCCCTCTGGCTCGACGACAAATTGAGGAGACTCGGGTGTCTGTGCCTCACCCCCCCACCAGGAGACCAACTGTTTATGTCGCCGCTGGTATTGATGAAGTTCTCTCCTCCGCTGCTTTCTGATGACATCAGATCTCTGCCATGTTGGTATCCTATGCGAATGGCAGCATTTCGTTCCCCTTGCCGGGCAACCAAAGCAACAGGTGAGTCCTGACCGGCCCTCAGCAGGACCCAGACCGA
This sequence comes from Marmota flaviventris, assembly GCF_047511675.1. NCBI lineage: Eukaryota > Metazoa > Chordata > Mammalia > Rodentia > Sciuridae > Marmota > Marmota flaviventris. The sequence continues at coordinate 17,141,990 of NC_092518.1, read as the reverse complement.
GAAGCAGTTTCCGCGGGCTCCTAGCCCCGGGCCAGGGAAGTTCCGGGAGCCGGAACTCGGCCGCTCCGTGCTCGGTGTAAGCTCCTATAAGAGTAGGCTCCAAGAAGCAGTCCCCGCGGGCTCAGTTCCGGGAGCCGGAATTCGGCCGCTTAGTGCTTGTTGTATGCTCTGATAGGAGCAGCGTCCAAGAAGCAGCCTCCGCAGGCTCCGCAGCCCTGGGCCAGGGCGGTTCCGGGACAGTTCCGGGAGCCGGAACTCGGCCGCCCCGCGCTCGGTGTTCGCTTCGATAAGATCAGGTTCTAAGAAGCACCCAGGCACTGAACCCTAGCAATCTGTCTGCAAGCCGCAGGCGAATTGCAGCCTGAAATTACCTGTTCTATGGCTGAATGAGCTGCGGTCAGTCGAAAACAGGGATGGTGACGTCAGCTTTCCAACATGGTGGCTGGTGTTCTCCTCTGTGGTCTGACCGGTGTGGAGAACCGAGATGGACTGCTTCCTTCCCCGTCTCGAACCCAGAATTCAGCCCTGAGTACGGTGCTTGCACGGCTGGCAGAAACTGCAGCGCTGTATCCCTGCGTCGCTATCTCCTCGTTTCCCAGCGCGCTGCAGACTCTAGCCGCGGGGCGATTTGCTGAATAAGCAGTGTTACCCTCCGTGTGACAAACCTCTCGCGTTTGAGTCCCCGTAGCCGATCCTCGTGCGATGGAAATCCTTCCTCCAGGTTCCGGAGCACCCCACTATTGCTGGAAATTCCTAACAAGATATCCTTTAGCCGTCCTGACTTGTCATACTCCCACACAGTGAAGCAGCACACGGGGGCAATGCACTCCCCTCGCCGCCATCTTCCTTTCAAATTAACTTTTTTTTTAAAGAGAGAGAGAGAGAGAGAGAGAGAGAGAGAGAATTTTAATATTTATTTTTTAGTTATCGGTGGACACAACATCTTTGTTTGTATGTGGTGCTGAGGATCAAACCCGGGCCGCACACATACCAGGCGAGCGCGCTACCGCTTGAGCCACATCCCCAGCCCCAAATTAACTTTTAATAATTATATGGCATATTTTGCATATATTTCCTAGAAGTTTCTGGAGCATATTTGTATGTTTTCCTAGAATATGAAATGCCATTTGTGAAGGATAGTTTTCTTCTAGGAATAAAATACAATAGGGCTATAAATGTTGTTTATCTATTTTAATGAAATTGCCATAGATCCAGTGTCTTTGGTAATACTTGAGATAAGCAAGACATTCATTGAGTAACATGGTTCTTTTCAACTTACCTTGCATGATATATAGCTGGTGGGTAGTGAGATGGTGAAGTATCAAAAGATTTCAAATGGGATGTTGCTATTTAAAGAACAGCAAGTCATGGTGATAATATTTGGTGTAATGAAAATGCCATTTAATGATGTATTTCAGGCATATGGATGCAATTACTATAATGGTTAGGTGTTCTGCTAGATCACACTTGCACAGTTGAGTTCAAATTACCTCTGTGAAGTTAAGTAACTTTTAGGAATTCAGAAATGACCCCAAAGGTTGCCCATTAATATTATAGGCTGTGTAAATATTGTATCCTAGATTTGTATAGTATACAACTTACACATCTTCATGTAGTGACTCACTCTACTCATATTCTGTAAGTCTTGTAAAATGCAAAATAAACGTGGGGATTGAATATCCCTAAATTGCTGTAATTCCAATTATTATCTGTGTTTTCTCCCAAGAAATGTAGCAACAAGAATTAGTATCCAGAAATTATAATGACTTTAGTTCTGTTTTCCCTTGAATTTTTATATGCAAAGTACTAGGAATAGAAAAAAACCCAAGAGAAGGATATATGATGATTTGAAGTCTATTTTCCCACTGTATTTTATCCAGTTTTTCTACAATTTTTTTCAGACAAGAATTAAGAATGCAAATCATTTAAGTATTAGCTGGAGGATCAGGTATGGTGCATTGAAAAGTAGGCAGAATCACATTTATACTACACTCTTTGAATTACTGCATATTGAAGGAAATGATGCATGGGGGCAAAAGGAATTTCTAGCAACAAAATACACTTTATATTTTTTTTATTTAATGTGCTTATGTATTTTAATCGGCAGTAGTTCAGTTATCTCACTCAAGATAAAAACACATTCATTTGTGTAACTTTCCAGTATTTAGCACAATGATTTTCCCAGAGTAAGCAATTGTTTTTATTTTTATTTAAGCAACAAGTGAAAATGCATATACTAAAATTCTGTTGGTCACCTCATGTTGCCAAAAATTCACCAAATGGTATGGTACATTATCCCTCCCTCTCCTATGATTTTACTTCAGCAACTTAATATGTTACTAATATTAGCTTGATTGTATGAATTCATGAAAAACTGTTCCACTGGAAAATTTTATTCTTTCAATTGCCCATCTATCACTGTCATTGAATAAATTATACTAAATCTGAATCAAGGATTTTAATCCATAATACTCATTATATTGCTGATTGATCTAGAAACAAGGGCCTTAGTTATAACTTTTTATCTCTTAATAGCTGAATCAGGTGTTTTTCTTAAGACAGAAAAGGCCCCCTTATTCATTGGATTATGTGCCCTAGAATCAGAAATTCCCTTTGTTTGTTCTATAAATACAATGAGGAATAAAATATTCATTGAACAAGAAGGCACCTCTGCAATTTTGGGATTCAGGGAAGGAGGGGAAGGTCAAGTGGAACAAATATGCTGCTCATGATTTGGTAGCTTTCAGGAAATCTGCAGTTTATCAAGAGGTTTCCTTTCTTCTTTTCCCAAGCTCTTTCTCACTGTTTTGCTCAGAGCAAGGTAATTATCCATTGCTATTTTCCATACACTCTGTGAATCCCTGCTGAGATTGCTACAGATGGAACAGGATGGCCTCTACCAGAGTAGTCAGAGAATCTCCCATAAGGGAGGCCAAGATGTCGTTTCCTGGGACCAAAAGGTCAGTGCTCCCCTTATTTATTCTTCCCCAGCAGGCTTCTCTGTAGGTCACCTGGCAAATGCAATTTTCCTCCTTAGATCCAGTCTCAATGTACTCACAAGTGACACTCTAAAAATGGCATGCCACATGTAATTGCCTGTGTCAGTTGCCAATTGATTTTGTGAGTGACCAGTCAGCTTCTTTGATTTGGACTCAGAATAAATGCTACCAAGGTTACTGGTTGATTTCTCCTCATCGGTTACATGCTGGATCACCATCAGGCCTGAGTTATCAGACCCAAGGATGACTGTCAGTAGAAGATACAAAACAGTGTGGCAGGAAAACCCAGCATCTAAGGAGTGTTTACAAATGGAAATAACATTGCAATAGAGAATCTGGAAAGAGATATAAAGTCAAGCAGGGTACATTTTTCCAGACATTTTGCTGAATTGTATGTCAGGTATAGCCAAAGCCAGTAGAATGGGAGCTAGTAGGACAGCCTCTTAGAAGTTCTGAGATATTTGTATAATTAGTGAAACAGGAATGAAGGTAGATGCCCAGTTATTAGAAGTGGGATATTTATATTGGTTTAGAGACAAGGTGAATCAAAAGGTTCCATATATGGTCCCAGTAGCACAGCAGAACATGTGCTGCTATAATAATTTTTGCACCTAGGACTTGAGGGAGGCATTAGCTTCTATGTGGATATCAATGGCTATTAGCTTTGAAGAAGGACAAAGGATAAAATTTGGGGGAATTAGGATGAATCTGATAGAAACAGGCCAATAGGAATTGCTAATAGGTGTCCTAAAGATATAGGAAGATGAGTAAGTATGTGTGTGTAGTTCAAGAATCTCAAATGTAAGCATGCCACAGATCAAGTGGAGATTTTGTTATACACTGAATGCTGAGACCCACCCCCTGAGTTTCTCATTTAGTGTTCTGGTGTTTGAAAATTTGCATTTCTAACACATTTCCACATGAAGCCAATGCCTATTTTTCAGTGCCCACACATTGGTAGTTACTGGGGTAGATCAATGCCATTTCTTCATTATTGGAGCAACAGAAGATTCCATTCTGGTTTCTGATTCAAAGTTATACCTCACCCATGTGCTTTTCTCTCCTCCTACCTGAGAGAACCATGAAATGATAGTAAAGTAATAGGCCCCCAATACAGAAAATAATCTGAAATTTCTTGAAGAAATATATGTGTACCATCCAAGAAAGAGGATGCATGTCTGTTGATAGACAAAGTAGGAAATACCAGGCTAAGAAATACATGAGGGCTTTGCAGCTAAGGGAGAGTTTATTTTCAGATTATCTTCAGAGATTTCCACACTCAAAGTTAGCAGAACATGGAAGGGTACTTAAAAGGGTGGTGAAGTAGTGGTGGGGGTGATTTCATGAAATGTTACCTACTGAATGATTGTACCAATTGAATTCTCCTAATCCAACACCTGGCCTTCACAATGCAGGATAAGATCTACATGTAGATTGGCAATTGATTTTAATTAGGAAAGCATACCAAAGACCACCAGATAGTTGACAAAAACAGCAACTGATACAAGAGATAACAGAGATAAGAGACCTATTGACCTTTGAAGAAGCAGAGATAGTTCTGGAAATAGGATAACAGAAATCTCTAATGTGTAAACTCAGTGATGAGATGATATTGAGTATAAAACAATAGCAGAAAAATATGGAAAACAAAATTTAAGAAAAAAAGAAAGACCTCCTCCAGGGATTAAACATGATTGCAAATGTATAATTTCAAGTAGAAGTTTTAGAAGATAAAGTCTGGGAGAATTCTCAGAATAGAGCAAAACTTGTAGAAAATATGAGAAAAGATAAGCAATACAAATTATCCATTTGGATAATAGGAATTATAAAAAGAATAAAAAATAAAGGGAAAGAAATATATACTGAATTTTCACTATACTGAAGAAATATGGTGAATATGGAATAAGTGAATGGAAAAAAAAAACAAATTCAAGCAAACAAAATTTCGGGAGATAGAAGGTACAAGAAAAAACTAAAGGCTTTTAGGGCATGGGCAGGAGTTTACCTACCAAAAATATGGAATCATATTTCTTTTTAGTGATCTGGAATATAAGAGAGAATGGAAAATAAAATAAATGGGAGACCTTTTTAATGTGAAATGTTATACCCTTCCAGGAAGACTAAAATTAATACTACCCCAAATTGGAAGGAGGATAGAATGACATAAGTTTTAATTGGAGTTAGGAAAATAATCTGCAGAAAAAAAAATAAAAATTAAATGTTATATATATATATATATATTTTTTTTTTCCTTTCTGGATAGTAGGGCTGTTTGATATATGTGTGTGGCAAAGGGTAGGAGGAATTGTTTTTTATTATAAATCCTTCAGTTATTGTTTTTACTAAGTGCATGCATTACTTGTCCCAAATTAAAAAGGAATAAATAAAATCCCAAAGTCCTTTGCCACTTAAAGGGGGCTGCAGCTTTAAGATAACATGCATGATGAACACACAATTTTTATTATCAATTCTTCCATTAAGGAAATATTGGCTGAAATAGCTGCCTGTTGTAGAAAAATATCTTAAGAATTATATTGCAGAACTAGCTGTTTATATCAGCAACAATAGTCCTTTCCCAAGTCTGTTAAGCCCAGCTGCTTAGCGGTATAGGAAATCAGGAGTCAAATTAAAAAGAGAGACTTGCTTTATATCCCATCAAAAGTGGGCTCAGGACTCAGAATAATTTTGAGAATTTATAAAGATACAAATGCAAAGGTGAAAATATTCTAATATTGAGTGCTAGTACTTCAAAGGAAACAACAAATCAATAAATTAGCTTTTGAAAAAATATATGGCAAATAAGATAATGTCTCATTCTAAGAACAAATTGTATATGTGCAGAGAGATGAAGCATATTGCTTAGTAACATCAAATCTAACTTTCTTCTGTGAGAGAGACAGGTTTGGAAATTTAAAAAAAAAGGTGATAATAATCTCAATTGACTGAACGAAATGATATGGAGGAGAACACTGTGTATGCCAGATGGTTATGAACTGATAACCATTTTCCTGAAGAATGTAACTCAGGGCCTTATCTTTGCATCACTATCTTCAACCCTAGAGAAATTAAGTGGGATAATTTAATGGTAAGTAAGGGGATAAGTTCTTTGATACCCTCATGAGTAATGAAGTAGAAGTTGTTCCTTAAAAAAAGCAAGTGAAGATAACCTAAGGAGAGGGTAAGAGTAACCAGAAACCTTAGATAAGGTCATCTATATGTAACTTAATTCATTGGTCAATTCTGTCCTAACTAGCTCTGACCAGTTTAACTCATTTGGTTTATTTATACATTAAATGGATGAGCATAATAACTGTTGAATTGGCACATGTAGGCACAAATATCAGAAAATAAAATTAAAACTGGCACATTAAATTAGTAGTTGGAGGAAAGGATGACTAAATAAAGGAATAAAATAGGCCAAGAGAAACAGAGCAGGGGACATCTGTCTAAATGTAGGACAAAAAATGACATCATATCTGGATTCCAACAGGTAAAAATCTGACCATAATATTGGGCCTTAGCACTTAACATGTGCTTAACAGAGTGCTGTGAAATTCAACTCATTACTTATGAAGAGTAAAGTATGGGAAGGACATGAGTAGAGTTCTTGTGAGAAAAAAGACCGATGAGGAGAGGATGAAGAAAGTGTAGTTCTTCAGAATTTTAAATATACCTAAAGAAGATTTAAAATTGGTTTTCAGGAATAGATGAGATTTTTGATTCAACATAGATCTTGTTTTCTACTTAGGACAAAACAAAATGAAATAGTTAAGATTTACAAAGAAGCTCCTGCTATTATTGCCAACATATAATAGACACCAGCTGAGCCTCTTCTGATGTTTGAACAATATGGCAGACAATGTTCCCAGTGACAATTAATTCAGGATTGCTTGGGAATAAATTGGTCATTTTCAGTTTGTGATTATATTAATCAGGCTACTCCAGGGAAACAGTATAAATGAATAAATGTATGTATTTATTTATTAATAAATAAGATACAGAGATTTAAGGTATTGGATCACACAATTATGGAGGTTGACAAGTCCTGAGATCTGAAGTCAGTAAATTGAAAACCGTAGAGAGTAAATGGTATATTTCTCTCCAGATGCCACGAGGCTTGAAACCCAGAAAGAGTTGAAGTTTCTGTTTGAATCTAAAGGCAAGAAAGAACTACTATCCCAGCTCAAAGCAGTCAGACAGCAGGAATTCTCTCTTAGCCATTTTCTTTTATTCAGGTCTTCAATTGATTGGATGAGGCTCACCCACATTAGTCATATTTTCTTCTTACTCAAATGCAAGATTAAGATGGTGTAATTATTAAAAATAGTAATTGATATTTCTATTAGGAATTATTGGAAAAAACTGAATTAATTTTCACACAATAATGCTTCATAATAACATTTTATAAAATATGAAGCTCCAGGTAAATGTTATTGGCATATGATGATGTTATAAAAGTAGATCAAGGGGCTGGTGTTGTGAATCAGTGGTAGAGCGCTTGCCTAGTACATGCAAGGCCTTGGGTTCGATCCTCAGCACCACATAAGAATGAATGAATGAATGAATAAATAAATAAATAAATAAATATTTAAAAAAGTAGATCGAATTATTTCTTGGCTTAGCATAAGGATTTTGAAGTCATCTACAGAAAAAGATTAGTAAAATGAGCAAGTCAATAACAACATCAAAAATGAACCCAGAGTGATAGAGAATTATATAAAAATCAATCATAACATTAAATATGAATAAGAAAGGTCAACAGCTATATTAAAATAACCCACTTGAATCAAAGTGAGGAATATGATATGTCAAGAAATTTGTAATGTTTTGAACAACCAACAATAAAAAATTAAAAAAAATACAAAACCAAAATAAGACATAAGAAATTAATATATATTTACACACAAAATTATAAAATCATCTAAGGGCTCTTAATGCAGAATATTAGAATGAGTGTTGTTATTTTGGTATTAGAGAAATAAAATTGACCACCTCAGTAAAAGACAAAGTTAGTAACCCAAACCAAACTATTGAATTCATGTGTAATAACGACTGTGCCACAAACATCTAAAAAAACAAAATAAAAAATCCAGCTGCTGTAAGGACAGAATTCTGATTGCCATTAGATAATTTGATTCTGCTTGCATTTAACTTTCCTCTTTGACTCTTGTATTTATCTGCTTTCCTATCACTGATATTGCACATCCACATCCACCTCTGCATGATATTATGCCTTTAGTCTAAGCTTGGTTACCAGGAACCTTGTTCTAATTTGTCTGTGTTTGCTCTCAGAATAGGACAGACTAAGATAATGAAGACTCAATCTAGAAATAACATTATTCAACAATGCAAAAAAGAAAAAAGAATTTTATAGAGTAGAATAATATATATTCATTTAAGTCTACATTGACTTTTTTGCAGAAAATTATTACATATTTGGACACAAAGACACTAGATCTATATTTTGAGACTAGTAAACATTTAAAAATTTGTAAAAGAGGTCACCCCCTGGAAATAGAATACTCTCTGAATATTTCCCATATTAGGGAGGAGCTCCAATACAATAATAGTAATAAAAAATGAAAATGTAGCATCAAAATGATGTTTCAGCCAAAACTGTAAGTAGAGTTAAATTTCTTTCTCTGAATATGTATAGTAAAATAAAAATAGGATTAAAAAACATTTCAGCATACATTAATGAGATAAAAACAATGTAATAGAAGAAAAGGGGAAAATTGGAGAGGGAGAGATGAGAAATCCCATTTTTAACATACTGAGCTTGAAAAGCCTGTTGGATATCCTGTTTGCAGATATAAAATGGGAAAACTGATTATTCCTTCAGTTATACATGAACTATTTTTTGAAAGCCTCTTGTGTCTGGCACTGAATGCAAAATGGTCTGTATCCTCAAAAATATTATTATAGACAAACAATGGACAGGTATAAACAATGTGATGCTAAAAATGTTATTATGTTATACAGATCTACAGCTTGTTGTTGTGGATAGTGAGAGAAACTTGCAGCGTGGTATCAGGACAATAGGAATTCATCTGGCTTTAGAAATGGTCTTGACATCTGTTAATCATTAGTCTAATGTGTAGTGGCTACAGAAGCTGTGGCAAATGAGCTATTAGAATCACCCAAATTAGCCAATCTGTTGAGAACAAGGGGATTGTACAGTTGGTCTGTTTGTCTCACATTAGCAGATCTCTGGTTATTGTCTAAGGGGTCTGGGATGAGATGTAACCCTGAGGAGAGGTGACTGCCACAGTTAAGAAAATTTCAAAGATGCCTATGGTCTTACTTTGGATTCTCCCAAATCAAACCCTGAGACAAAGCTATATGTACACACAGTGTATTTGTGAAATAGTTAATATATCATGGAAATTATGTATTCCCTAATGATTAGGTAGAACTTATATATACACAATCTGGATTTGGTGGCTATTTTAGGGGAAGATTTTTTAACAAACTCTTTAATAGTTGCCCTATAGGTACTATTTATAATGAATTATACTAGCATTATTCTATTTTCATATTTCTCTTATTCATTATTTTGTTTTTAATCGAGCCAATGATACATTCATTTTGTCAATTTTGATCATGAATTACCACTAGTTATCAATCCTGTTAATGATTTTTTTGGTTAATATCATAGGACAGTGTAAGCAGATTATTGATTTAATTTAATGAAAGTATTCCCTTTTATAGGTATACCTGTAGTTTGTCTTTTCTTTGCAAGGGGCTATTGCCAGCATTTTTAATGTTATATCTAATGAGGGATTTTCAAAGGATAGTTCCAAACATCTCCCTTTTAAAAGCAATAACAATGTTTTCATTATAATTTCTTAGTTTTAAATACAATCTTTGAATATTTAATTTTTGTATAAAATAATATATTTTCTCACATAACTTAACTCTTTGGTATCTACTGAGATAATTAGATTCCTTACATTTTAGAATGTGGTGAACTATAAAAAATGTCTGAGTTTGTTAATGTATTGATTCAACAAATATTTCCTGAGATCTGTTGTTAGTATTGGTAGAAATGCACTGATAAACAAAGCAGATTGAGTCCTTGCCCTTGTCTGGCTTAATTTTAACTGAGATGATTAGTCAAAATAAAAAATGATTTTAACTTAATAATAAATTCTGTATGTTAAAATTGTATTTGACAATTCTGGATGTATGTCAGGGAATAAAAGTATTAACAGTAGGTCTGTAACTTGGTTCCATTCCTGTGGGAGGATATTTGAATTGGTTTTGATCTCAATTAGACCTCTGTATACTGATAGAATTTACTAGCTAGAAGACAAACTCATCCATTTTGCCTATTTATCTAAGGCATTCTTTTCTCAGCGTATTGTTGATCTGTTTGGTTTGTTTATTGTAACTCCTCAGTTTATGGATTAATGGCTAACTTAAGAATGGAAGTTAGTGCCATAGACCTTCTAGTTAGATGACTAGCAAAATATTGAAACTGAGAGAGTCCCAAACTAGTGGATTTTGTGGGCTAACTTTTACCACTCACAGTTAGTCCTCATTATTCCCATCCCAAATGTATCTTGCAACATATAAGAGATTAGGAAGCCACAGCTCATAGATTTGGGCCATCCCAGATACCAATGTGCACTTGCTGAGGCTCCTTTTGGATATTCTTTGCTAGTTATTGGCAAATTATGAGGGGGAAGCAATATGATGCAGGAAAGTTGCAGACAAGTGTACAAGATATTCATTTCACACTGATGATATTAATGGAAGACACTCTGAAGATATAATGAATAATCTATTTGCAATAATTTTCAGTGATTTTGGCATAAAACTCAGTTTGCATGGAATTTGTTATAGCATATAATAAAACACTATGAGAGAATGAAGAAAAACATGTAAAAATAAGTTGGTATATGACAAAAAAAAGGGGAGATGGCAATTTTCTAAGTTATGTTATAAACAGTATAACCTAATAACTTTATAGGGTAATTCACAAATTTTGAAATAAATAACAATATTTTCACCTGGAAGAAAACATGACTAATAATACTAATTAACACTTTTAAAAATAAAAATGAATTTAGGGTGGATGGTCCCACCAAATTTAATAAGTGTATTTAAATTTCAAAAAATATTCTACATAGAATAAGAACTGACTAGTATTGAATTAGATATAAAACCATTGAATGGCAGAGTAGAAATGGAGCATCCTGAAAAATATTTAAATTACTATGCTTATCAGCATGAGGGAAAGATTCTGAACCAGGACAAGAATTGTGGTTCTTGTCATGACTCTATCATGCATTGATGTAACTTTGGGCCTTTTATTTCATCTTTCTGAGATGTTTCCGTTTCTTGTAAAATGGAATATTTTGCCTTATCTATCACAAATAGCTATTGATATTACATGAGATAATGTGACATGCTTAATAAACCACATATAAACCATATTAACTATACACATCTATAACTTGAAAGGATTATATATGTGGAAACTAGAAACAACTGCATTATGGGTAAGAACACAAATTTAACAAATTATGTTGGAAAAACGGGAAGCCAATATATAGACACATTAATGTAAACTCAAGCAAAACTTCAAACCAAATGCTGCAGTAAATTTCATTTGTAATGGAGAATTAATATAAAAAGAACATAAAATAGTAGAAAATACTATTATCATATTTCTATGGTATTCAGAGAGGAAATAAATTTCTGATTATTGAAGAAATGTAGATTTTGATTATGGATCAACTTAAATGCATAAAAGTAAATCACTTTTGCCATTCAAAATGTAATATAATCCACAGAAAAGGGAGAGGAGCAGAAAGTGTGGAGGAGTCTCATGTGTCCAAAATATCTGCTAAATTTTCTTGCCATTCTAATCTATATAAACTTTCTTGCAATTCTTCTGGCTAATAAATGGATATGAAAAGCCAGTTTATATAAATTTATAATATGATGAAATCATCCCCTTTAAAATTGTCCAGCTTTATTAGTAGCTTCAATACAAATTGAAATATTTCAGGAACATTTTATACACATAAACTAGCAAAAGAAAAACAATGTTATAACCAATGTTAGTGGAGCATGGGGAAATAATGCATTTAAATGATAATAATATACACATTTCTTTGTATTTTATATATTTGTAATCAGGGTATCTCTTATGATAAATAGTATCTTTTTATTAGTACTAGAGTTTGAACTCAGGGACACTTGGTCACTGAGCCACATCCCCAGCCCTACTTTGTATTTTATTTAGAGACAGGGTCTCACTGAGTTGCTTAGCACCTTGCTTTTGCTGAAGCTGGCTTTGATCTTGTGATCCTCCTGCCTCAGCCTCCAGAGCTGCTTGGATTACAGGTGTGCGCCACTTGTTTTGTGAGTGATGGTATCTTAACATGGAGTCAACACTGAATTGGCAACATTTTAAACTTTCAAAATGGTATAGAACACAAAGCTGTGTCTTACTGCTGATGGTAGCTTAGATATGACTAAATACAGTGGGCATCAATACCTGTACTTTCCATTGATTTACTTGTGGGACCAATCTGGAAACCTGTTACAAAAGTCATGACTCTTCAACTTAGTATACATACTATAGGGAATATATTCAAATTTTAAAACACCTCAAAATAAAAAAGAAAAGGATTATGTTAAATTTGGATAAAACATCCATTAGTTTGGGAAGGACAAAATAATTTAAGGTACATTAATACAGATAATTATATGCAAATATTAAAATGGCAAACATGTAGATAAGGTTCCATGGAAATGTATTTTTTAATCATTCAAAGTAAAGAATTTCAAAAATTATATAAATGTTATTTTAAAACTAGTAAATATAATTTATATGTATAAAATGATGAGTTTGACATTGTTAAAAAATGTAGTGTTCATAATAATTTTTTTCTGTCAAGTCAATTGAGTTCATAAAAATGCACTTTTTTTTTTTTACCAGGTAGCTCTAGAAATGCCAGGCTATTTCCTTTAATATATCCATGGAGATATTTATTTTTTTAAATCCAGAAAAAAGTATTACTAAAAATTTTCTGTTTTCCTCTGGAGAACAACTATTCAATTTAGAAGCTAATATAGAAACAAATCTCAAAACTTAAAACATGTTGTGAAATATGTTCTACTAACATCTTAAATTTGTATTTTCCTTTGCTTCAGGTTTTGAAATATTTCCTTGATTAAATAATTAAAGTTGAACTTTTTTTCTTCCCAGTGTAGCTAGTCTAAGAGCTCCATGACTCTAAATAATATTTTTGGATCTGAAGCAAATGAAAGAATTTACCATTTGGGGATATAGTTTTGTACTATGATTTAGAGCCTTAATGGATTCTCCAGAATCATCCCTGGTGATCATTTACCTGTCTGAAGTATCATGGGTCAAAGAACTTGGCTGTAGTAATTCTGGTAAAGTCTGAAAGTAAATATGCTGATTACTAAAATAGTATAATTTCTTTTTTAAAAAATATTTATTTTTTAGGTGTAGTTGGACACAATGCGGTTATTTTACTTATATGTGGTGTTGAGGATCGAATCTACAGATAGTTCATAATACAATGAGTTATTAGGTGAGTAATTATCAGAAATTAGATTTTAAAAATAGTAGCATAATTAGAGCAAAATAATCTTAGTGAATGACTTTGTGATATTTTAGTAAACCATGCTAATTTGCTTCCAAGGTGTGTATATGTATGTGTGTGTGTGTGTGCATGTGTGTATTTGTGGTTCCTATAGCACTTAATGCTCATGTGAAAAACAGTAATATTTATTGATGGCTCAAGTAATTTTAGGCCCCGATATGCATTTTTACAAGAAATAAGGAGCTTTCTCTGCTTATTGTAGGATTTTTTTATGTTGTGTATGGAAGGTGAATATGCCATAAAATTTTCTCATTCAAAAACATTGAAATATTATTTGACACAATCTTCTACTGAGTCAGAATATCAGAAATTCAGTTTGATTTATAAAATTGTTTTTTCAGAGTTCATCTTTTCTCAGTAAAAGACAGTGGTTTATATGTCACTTCTAATGAACTATTTTCTGTTCCTAATGTCTAATTGATATGTTATAGAATGAGTAAGTGAAAGTTTCATACCATTATAAAAGGAAGTAAATATTGTAAAGAATATATGCAACATATATTACATATATATGTATACACACATAATCTATATATTTGTTTTCCAATAAATACATTTTCTTAGTCAAACATATTATACATTCATTTTGAGAAATGAGTATATTATTTATTCTCTCTTGATTGTGTGGACATGCTGAGATATCTGATGTGGAGAAGGACAAATGACCCACATTGAGTGCAGAATTTCATTTATTCCTTTGATGACAGGACAAGAAACACTTTCTCTTGTTTTGTTATTGCCTAACAGTGTAAGTCTCAGGCCGTTTTAATCTTGGGAAGATTGTGACTGTGACAACTCTATAATGGGAGATGTCTATGCTTTTGGTTATCTGAAAACAATGATGACAACTATAGTATATTAGTTAAGGTGATGTCAGCTTCTGGAAGAGAAACTTCCAGAACTCAGTTCCCTAACACAATAAAAATATATTTTTCACTCACAGTGTTCTTCATTAGCAGTTGGTTTTACCCTTTGTGATAATTTAGATACTCAACCCCTATCTTGTGGCTCCATCATCTTTTGTGCATAGATCACACAGTAAAGGGAACAGGGCACCAAGCATTATACATGTTTGGGTTGACTTTCATGGTCCATACTTGGAGATAGCATATATCTCTTCTGTTTGTATTTTATTGGATAAAAGTTAGTGAATGGCCAAACCTACCTATAAAGACAGCTGGGAAATACAATCTAGTTCGATGTCTAGGAAGAAGAAGGAATAGGTATGGTATTCAATTTGCAGGTTTTTTTTTTTTTTTAAAGGACATAGTTGTGTATCTTTCCAATTCAAGCTTAGGGTGAATCATAAATTCTTTTATTTTTGCAAGGAGAACCTAAATTTAGATCGGGAATTCTGGTTCAGCCAAATTACTTCCTTATATTCAAAAATCATGTGATTGCACAGAAAAGGTTAAGGTTTGTTCCTTGCTGGAAAGCAGCATGAGAGACAATCAGAACTTTTTGAAACTCTTCCTGAAAGTGGCCTGAGATAATCTGTGAAAATGGTTTGCTATTCACGTAGTCTAGACAGCTCTACAAAATCATGCAAATCAAGAGGTTCAGGAATGGGGATATAGCTCAGTTCGTAGAGTGCCTGCCTCACATGCATAAGACCCTGGATTCAATCCCCAGCACCACAAAAAAAGGGGTTCAAATCTTCATGTTCACTGTAAGAATACCCCTGAAACTTCCCAGGCTACCAAGAATCTCCATTTCTGCAAAGTCACCAAGTGTCTAAAATATGTCACATAAAAGTAGCAGCATGTACCACTGAAATGGTTAATAGGTATGCCCAGGTCAAACAGTGGGGCTGGGCATGGCATCAGTGGCCCAAAAAGAGTGCTGAATTTTTTCTGCATAGGCTTACAAATGCAGAGTACTGCTGTACTTAGGAGTTTAGTCATAGATTCTCTGGTCATTGAACATATTCAAGTGAATAAAACATCCAAGATGGCACTTCTGTACTAACAGAGCTCATGGTTGGATTAACTCATTATATGATCTCCCCCCACCACATTGAGATGATGCTAACTGAAAGGGGACAAATTATTCCTAAACTAGGAGATTGCACAGAAGGAAAAGGTATTCTAGAAGAAAACTGAAGAAACAAACACTTATGGCATGAGAGTGACTTTGGCATAAAGCCAATGCAAATAAGACCTATTTGGAAAGTCAGGCTTCCAAGAAATAATAGAGTGATTGAAATGTGCAGTAAGATTTCCCTATCTTTTAACAAAGTACATGAAAAGCAGTTCTTCCCACCTTTGATGAAAAGAGCAGTCCACTGTTAATTGATATTGAGTCAGGGCCTCTTTTTTACACTGATTAGTTTTAGCTTACTGCCTCACTATCTGAATTATTTCATTGCCCTGAGACCCTTTTAAATTTTAACATATTGTGGTTAAGTTTTTTAATTGACTGTTATCAATTTGTTTCCTCTTTATTGCCTTGTAAGCATGGTTGCTCAGTTCTATTCTTTATGTATATGAAAAAATAAAAACATCAACATGCATACCTTAGGGATAAAAGGAAAACACCAGTAGATTTTTTAAAGACTCTGAAGTAAATACCAATGCATTTTAATGTTGGATGATGTTAAATGAGGGGGAAATTGCTTTATAGGCCATTGGCCAGCGCTTTCCAATTTGATTAATATCTCACATTATTACTGTGAAACAATCATTACATATAGGCCTTATTTAATGGGATTTCACTTTCTAGAAGAATGACCATGTAATTCCCATGTTTGACATGAAGTTTTATGAAACCTGGATCATTATGTAATGTCAAAGCTTTTTTTGTGCATTTTTGTTTTAAAGTATTTGGAACTTTTGCCTTCTCAGTACACACATCAAAATGATTCTTCGGTGATGTAAAATAAAGTAAAAGTGGAAGTTATATAGGAGCTACAGTTTTGTTGTTGTAACAAAACACAGCAGAGATTAAATTCTTAGATTAACTAAATCATAAAGGCCTTGTTTGTGTTTCTGAATTCTGAGGAAAACACGAATAGCAAGACATGGAAAAAGAGATGGGAAGAATAGAGTATGAGAGTATATGCTTATGCAAGCAAAAGTATGCATGATATGGCTCCTTTTCTTCTTCCATGGTGTTAATAAGAAATGGCTGTTTCTTCAAAATTGGGCCAAGAAAAATGGATGATGTGGTTTTAACCATTTTCCTTACTGAGAATATTTATTCAGAGTAAGCAAGAAGTTTCAGAAACCCTCCTGTTCAAAAATATCCTAGATTGGAAGATCTGTGAGGATTATAGAAGCTGATTAAAAAAATCATAGCTTTTCTGACCCAAGTAAATCTCTGAATTTAGAGTTCATAAGTCATATTATATGTAGGAATTTTGATGCTGTGTTGCCCTAGGTATTTAAGGTAGGAATGCACATATTAATATGGAAAGCTCCAGCCAGGAGAAAGGAAAACACAGTAAAGTGTTCAAATAAAGGAAATATGCAAAGCATGAAATATCTGGGAAATATTTGACTGTATATCTTGGTCATTCCTTTTCTGGTAGGTGGGGAAAAAATGAGGGAGCTGCTATCCTGGATGGACTTAAGTTTAATAGATAGCCAAGTGATGGTTTTGATATGAAGGGGATGGAGATTTTGAGAAAATAGACCTGACCATGGCATATGAAAATTACTTGGAATGGTTACATAAGGAAAGATAACTTCCAAAAATCAAAGGAAAAAAACACATGTAACTCATATAGAAACTTAAAAGGAGAACAGGGAGAGAGGGGAATGGGAAATTCCAGAAATGGATTAGAGATTTCACAGTTGTGAATAATGCCTTCTGGAAGTAAAAGGGGAAGGGGACGTTTTAGGAAGTTAATGTTGATGCACTTGAACTTTGTGTGATGAGTGGAATATTAAAGATTGAACTAATTAAAACATTTCATTTTAAAACAATCTCACATTTTAGAAAAGCTGCAATTTCTGTGCAGAGAATTGTTTTCTCAGCCAACAAGAAGTCATAGGGATGCCCTATCATCCCTGAATACTTTAATGTGTATTTATAAAAACAAGGACATTCTTTTTCATATCCACTATAAAACCATAATAGTAATGAAGTTAATACTAACATATTTGTATCATTAATCCCCAGACTTCACTCAAGTTTCACCAACTATCCCAGTGATATCTTTACAGCAAAATGATCCAGTTCAGAATTATGTAATTCATTTAATTGACATGTGTGTTTCTTTAGTGTGATGAGCTAAGACTAATGTTTATTAAAAGAAACAAGTAAAATTCCCAAAAGGTAGCATCCGTGAAGATAAAATCCAGAAACACAAATAATGGTTATCTTTTCTGCAACATAAACAAGGAAGGAGTTCAAGAAGGTAATGCAATAATAGCACATGATATAGAGAAAAGAGAACTATATAAGTTTACAACCTAGAAAGGGCAAAGTAAGCTTCATGAAGGGCAAACTGAAAGCTCAGATATAAGAGAAAATGATTCCAGAGTACTTTCTGATTTCAAATGAATTCAATATTTTTAAAGTGAATTGTAACTGTAAAAACATAGAATCTTGCATGTATATATATACTATCACTGTATATTTTGAACTATGGAAAATGGTAAAGAAAAGCCAAATACAGTCCCAGTTCTTAAATCAACATCAACCTGAAGGGAGTTTCTAGTGGAATGCTTCAGGGCTCGGTCCATAGTTCTCAACTATTTAATATACATCTTGATTACTTGTTGAAAACACTCATCAAATTATGAGTATTATTATTATTATTATAATTAGCAGAGTATCTTATTGAATTGAGGGCCTCATACAAACTAAGGAAGTTCTCTATCACTGAGCTATACACCCAGCTCTTGTTATCAAATTACTCACTCTGGGATAAAACATATACTGACAAAATGAAAATATGAAATGGTTTTGAGAGGATTGGAGGGTGGATCAAAATTAATAAGGTACAATATCATGGTCAACTAATTTTTTGACAAAGGTACAAAAGGAAATTCAGTGCAGAAAGGGTAGTCATTTCAACAAATGATCCTGGAACATTTGGACATCCCTATGCAAAAAATAAAAATAAAACCTGGATAAAAATCTTATACCTGCACAAGAATGAACTTACAGTATACCACAGATATTGACAAGTTATTCTTTACTAAAATTAAAAACTTGTTTTCAAGAGGTCCTGTTAAGACAATGAAAATATAAATCACCAACTGGGAAAAGTGTCTGAAAATTACATACCAGATAAAAGACATATCTCAAATAAAGAACCTTTAAAATTCAATGATAAGAAAACAAATAGCCTCTGTTTAAAAAATGGGGGAAATTGCTGAACAGACACTTTATCTACAAAGATGGCAAATAAACATTGAAAATGTATTTTACATTATTTGTATTATTTGGGATGCAAGTCAAACTCACATTAAAAACTTATTACAAAAGCAAAAATCCAAAAAATCTGAAAATACTGCTGGTGAAGATGTAGAAAAATAAATTTATGAATGACTTCAATGAACTCTTATTCATTACTGGTAGGAATAAAACCTTGTATAGCCATTTTGGTTGACAAATGAATAATTTCTTACAAGGCACATTTAGTCTTAGCAAACAATGCAATAATAATATTCCTAAATGGGTACCCAACTATTTTCAAAATATAAATCCAGGGAAAAAAAAGCATGTGAATGTTTATAACAACTTCATACACAGTTTATAAAAATTGGCAGCAACCAAGTTGCTGTTCAATAAGTGAATGGATAAACTGTGATGTTTCCATTTGAATACAGATGTCTAATTCCAATACTGTTATACATATATACTAGAATTGAATGGCTAAGTAAATCAATGGAAAATGGAAGCATGGTTTCTCACTGTTGGAATGGCAAGCCATGGACAATTGGAAAAAGACAAAATGATTTATGTGGTAGTGTATTAGATTTGGAGAAATCAGTGAGAGCTCAACTTTTTGCCTAATATAAAGACTGACATTTAGCTGGGTGAAGTGGCACACGCCTGTAATCCCAGCAACTCGGGAGGCTGAGGCAGGAGGATCACAAGTTCTAGATCAGCCTCATGGACTTAGTGAGGCCCTAAGCAACTTAGCAAGACCCTGTCTCAAAATAAAAAAAAAAAAAATTAAAAAAGGTCTAGGCATGTGGCTCAGTAGTTAAATGCCCCTGGGTTCAATCACTGGTACCAAAAAAATTAAAAATCAATACATTTAGAAATATTTGTAAATATGTGTGTACATATCCAGATTACTATACAAACATATATTTCCTTTTTTGTTAGCTGAGAAAGCCTACATGGTATGTCACCCTGTTAGAAATTAGCACATCCAAAGTCCAGCTTTCAGTTTCAAATTCCATTCTCCAATGAAATAACCCTGAGATCTTCAGAGAAGTGGCTGGTTCTAGGGCTCGGGCAAGGAATATAAGAAGTGCCTGAGTATTTTGTAGTGCTAGAAAGTAAAGAAGTGCTAAAAAAATGAAAATAGCAAAAAGATGACAACAATAGCAATGATGGATGCATGTCCAAAGGACACAGGAGCAAAATGAAAGAACTTCCAATGGATATAGATGAAACAATTTAGCAACATAACAAGTAACATAATATTGGATTGTAATGCAAAATATAAAGTCCATTCCAGGTGTGGTGGTGCAGGCCTCTAATCCTAGTGGCTTGGGAGGCTAAGGCAGGAGAATTACAGGTTCAAAGCCAGCCTCAGCACCATACCAAGGCTGAAAGCAACTCATTGAGACCTTGTCTCAAAATAAAAAATAAGAATGTCTGGGCATGTGGGTCTGTAGTAAAAGCACCCTTGGATTCAATTCCTGGTACCAAAAACAAACAAACAAACAAACAAACAAATAAATAAAGTCCATGAGTCTGAACCAATGTAAATGGTAGAGTAGATAAGAAAGAAAGGAAAAAACATCTCTTGTGCCAAAGAATTTGAAAATTTTTGTGTAGGTACTCCCATATCAAGGATGTGGAACTTAAATTTCCAGTGTTTTAAGTGTGGATTTTGCATTATGACTTCTTTACAATGGGAAGTGTGGTAACATTACAGTGGAAAACCCTGACCAACACTGCTTCAGCTACGTAATCAAGGATAACATCACTAGTGATAAATCATATCAATTACATGTATTCTTTCTTTAAAATTTTTATGTAGATATACATGTTTTCTTTATAAAATAGGATAATAATATCACTTTTTTGTGTTTTTCTACTCAAAAACGCATCAGTCCAGTTTAATCATGAAAAACCATCAGAGACCCCCCTAATTGAGGGCCTGGCCAGTATGACTTAAAATAATCAAGGCAATCAAAACAATGAAAGTCTTAGAGACTGTCACAATGTAGAATTGCTAGAGGAGACATGACACCTAAATGTAATATGCTATCCTGGATAGGATCCTAGGGCAGAGAGTATTAGGGAAATTTTTTTGAAAAAATTTGAGTAGAGTATGAACTTAAAATGTTTGGTGTCAATATTTCTGTTACTATGACAAATGGGCCTTACTAATGTAAGGCGTTAACAATAGGAGAAAATAAGAGTGGGGTACATGGTGGTACGTCTCTGTACTATCATATGCAGTTTTTCTCTAAATTTAAAACTATTCTAATTGTTTAAAGTTTAATAAAAAATGTATTTGAGATTGATATAAAATATCTGTCCTTGGATTAAAAGTACTCATCCTTTCTCACTGGGTCTGTTTCACAAATTTTCTACTTAATCTTCCCATTCTTGTCTCCTCTACATGGCACATCCAGAGGTATTGTTTTAGAAAATGTGAATCTGAATAAATCATTCTCCTCAGAACCCTAAAATGGCATTCCATCATACCTGGAATAAAATCCTAATCCCTTACCATGGTATACAAAGCCATACATGATTTGGTTGCTCATTTCCTACTACTCATCTGTTTCCCATCTATTTTCTCTTTGTTGGCTAGAGTGACTTCTTATTCCTCAAATATTCCAACTGTAGGATATACCATATGTAATTACTTTGTGTAGAAATCTTTCTCTCCTAATTTTTGCATTGCTTGTTCCTTCATCTTTGTTAGGTGTCTTTTCAAATGCCATCATCTCCCAAGAGACATCTTCCCTTATACCATTATTGTAGCCTCTTTCTCACCCCTTTTAAACTACTTATCCTGCTTCACTTTTAATACCACATCTTACTAATCATTATAAATTTATGCATTAATTTCTCACCACTTTTATCTATTAATACATTTTAAAAATAACCTTGAATTTTTTAAAAGTTACATTTTCCTAGGGCAGGTATTTGTTCATTCTCTATATCCTCATTGTCTACAACAGTCTGGAAAATAAGTTGGTGAATTCATTGGTTACAATGTGGCTGTTCTAATTAAGTGCAAGTTTTATGAAAGCCAAGAGTGGAGGAGTTATCAGACATGCTGACACATACCTAGAATTCATTACTAGACATGAACTACCTTAAATAAAGGAAAGAAAGAATAGGACAACGTTGAGATTGGTTTGCTAATCTATATCTGAAGCTATTTATTCAGTCCTGATGACCACATTTTTGGGTGGTCATGTACAAATTGAGTTTTTTTTCCAAACGAGTGCAATCAGAGCTTGGAAAGCATCAGTTAAAGATAATTAAATTGATCCTAAAGAAAACTTGGGGAAATATTGATGTAGGTGTGTATAAAACTTTTATTTATTGAAATTCTTTAATATCTTGGAAATCCTCTTATGGGCCAGGTACTGTGCAAGGTCGTGGAAATAAATGGAGTTAGTATGTGAGGAAAGAAAAATTGGTTGCATGTAGATTTTTTGCCTCCCAAGAATGTTATAAACTCCAATTTTGGAATACTTTGGTTGTCCAAATTTTGATTCAACATAATAAAACATTTTTAATAATAAATACACTGTTAATAGAACATTTAAGCTCATATTAGATTCTCAGACATACTAGAAATGCTTGAGCAGTGATTTCCTGGTTATCTTTTCTATATTTTAGAGGAAAGATTCTTTTTTAGAAAAAATAAATACCAGACCAGTTGCCTCTATTTTTGTAAGTCTAAAATTCTAATTCTTGGGATTGGAGGTTTCATGCAGATGATAACATAAGCTATTAAATGCAAGAATCCTAAAATTTTACTTAGAAAATGCCACATTTGAAAACAAAAAATAAAATAAATTTAAAAAATGAAAATGCCATATTTTCCCTACTGCTGACAGAAGTATTCTTAGCTGATATTTTCTGTGTGGCTTTCTGACAGCCTCAAGTGTTTGCAGTATTTAGGAAGAGAAGAGATTAGATTAAGATTAGATTAACTATTGTTAAAATTCTTTACAGGAAAGTAGAGGAGGTCCAAGAATTGATTTACAATCTTGTCTCCTTCTCATAAAAATAATGAATGACAGAAAAATACCTTTAAAATACTCCATTCATACTCTAAATTAGAACTACAATCTTCCCTTCAAATGAGAATGATAACTACAAAAGGTAATAATTACTAGATTCCTTAATAATTGTCCAGTCTATTCAACCTCTATTCTCTTTTTTTAAAATTATTTTTTAGTTGTTGATTGAACTTTATTCTCAGCACCATATGCAGTGCTGAGAATGGAACCCAGTGCCTTACACATGGTAGGCAAGCGCTCTGCTACTGAGCCACAACCCCAGCCCTCAACCTCTATTCTCATACAAGATGGCCCTACATATAGTAGAAAATGCTAAGAATTTATACAGTTATTTTAAAAAGAATTTTTGGGTGGTAGGGAATGGAAATGGAACATATGGCTAAAAGATATGTTCTACAGATATGTATGTCTACAGATATATAAAAGTGAAGAGTATGTTTTGGGTTTTATTCCCTTTTTATTGATCAGTAACTCAGCTGGAAATATGTGGCACACTCTAAGGAGTTACTGAAAAAAAAAAAATTTAAATTAAATTGTTATTTCCAAAAGAGTAGGCAAAGTAAAGGGAACCAACAAGAGATGGTGAAGTACTTAGTGTGGGTAACAGCAAGAAGCCACTGCCATCTCTATGTCTGAAAGGGGAAGGAGAGGAGGCTATTACTAGAACTAAGTGGGAATTGTCACTATGCCTGATGGCCTCTCTGACAGGGTCTATGGTTCTAGAGAGAGAAATTCAGCCACTACTGAACTGCAGCCAAGCAGAAAGAAAGCAGGAGAATAAACACTCTAAGCTCTGATTTCCTGTTGGTGATTCTAATTAGCCAAATTTACCTGGAAGCCAGAGTGTAGGGAAGCTGGTTAAAAATATTCATAAAGGTCAGCATCTTGGGACACAGCCTTTTGGGGCCTCACTTCCTTGCTGAAAACTTTGCAATAGTTTTCCTTTCACTCAGTAATAGGTAAAAGTATGATAAACATAGCAGCAGATAGTATAAATATGTACCATTAAGGTAGGGTATAATACTAATATAATAATGTATAGTTTGTGGGCTTGAAATTCAAGTGGAATTTTAATATTGGAGAATATTAGCAAAAACCTGGTGATATGTGGTTGGAGCTGAAACATTTCAGTATCTTTACATTGTTCCACAGGAAGGTAAAAATATTAACGTTAGACATTGGAAGAGTATGTTTGCTAAATTATCAAGAATGTTCAAAGAATGAATAAACAGATTTTCATTCCAAAAAAATGAAAGGAAAAAAATGCATTAAAGAGGAAGAAAACACCTTAACGACTTTTATGAAAAAAAGGGTAAATGGGGGAGAGAGAAATTTGAAAAGCAGGAAAAATAGGAAAACATAAAAGTTTGAAATTCAAATGTGTGTATCACAATATGTGCAAATAGGCTACTTTTTGTAATTAAAATACAAATAGAGTCATACTGAATTACAAAACAGCATCCAGCTAAATGATATTAGGAGAGTCATAGCTGAGAAAAAAATTGAATTTGTTGAAAGTGAAAGGATAGAAAAACATACAATGCAAATACCAACTACAAGAAAACTGATATCATTCTATACATATATTCCAGAAGAGATTTTAAGGTAAAAAGTATTACCAGAGATTAATAGATTTGTACATATTAAGAGAAAGATGAGAGCAACAGTAAAATGTAATTTTTCTTTACTTGTATGTAACTAATAACATAGTTTCAAATATATAAAGGAATATTTCAACAAATAACATTCTTTTTTTAAGAGAGAGAGAGAGAGAGAGAGAGAGAGAGAGAGAGAGAGAGAGAATTTTTAGTATTTATTTTTTTTTAGTTTTCGGTGGACACAACATCTTTGTACATG
Source organism: Marmota flaviventris (assembly GCF_047511675.1). Taxonomy (NCBI): domain Eukaryota; kingdom Metazoa; phylum Chordata; class Mammalia; order Rodentia; family Sciuridae; genus Marmota; species Marmota flaviventris. Next base: position 17,117,081 of record NC_092518.1, on the reverse strand, counting down.
GTGCTGAGGATCCAACCCGGGCCGCACTCATGCCAGGTGAGCGCGCTACTGCCTGAGCCACATCCCCAGCCCCAAATAACATTCTTTTAGCATTTTATCTATTAAGCAAAATTACCCACCAAACTGAAGAATATACTTTGCTTTATAGAAAGTACATGTGAATTTGCTCCAAAAAGGATTATTAAAAATGTAATATCAAATTTTACTGGATTGGCTATCTTATAAATGATATTACATTATCAATCAATATAAGATGATATCGTCTTTGCAATTAAATTGCAAAAAAGTTATATTTTTATATATTTTACTATAAAACACATCTATAAATTACTCATGCATCAAGGAAGAAATCAAAGTAAAAAATAAGAGAATAAATCTGTATAGTTATAATGTCACATCAAAATTTATGTCGTGCATCTGAAGCAATAATTAGACATGTGTATGTAACCCTAAGTATGTATGCTAGAAAAGAAAAAGCCATAATAAATGAGCTAATCTCTAACTTAATAAATTAGTAAAATAACAGACTAAACCCCCCAAATGAAGGAAGGAAATCAATAAACATTAAAACAGAATTATTTAAATGGGAAAAGATATAGTAGCCCAAATCATATATTTTTAAAAAGCAATAAGAAAATTTATTAGTAAATTAATTTCTGGTCAGATTGATGAAGAAAGACAGGGTACAAATAAGCACTAAATAGGAAGAACTGCAGAGGCTATCAATTTTAGTGGAAATTTTTCTAGAAAAATATCACCAAATTGGAGTCAAGAAACACACCCGTGGTCCTATAACCATTTAAAATGTTGAATCATTACTTGTAAAAACTCTTCCTGCAAAGAATGATGGGATTCCTGCAAAGAATACATAAGACCCAGATGCTTTACCAGACACTGATAAAGCTAGTTTTTGCAAATTCTTTCCAAGTTCTCCAACTTATTTTATGTGCCACTATAACCTAGTTACCCATATTAAATAAGTAGAGTGTAAGAAAGGATATGGATGCAAAAACTGTTAACACATTATTAACAAATGAAACCAACAATCCAAAAATGTGCAATATTCATATGTCATCACTGTTGGTTATTTTAGGATTACAAGGTTGTTACAACATTTGAAATATCTAATATTGTAATTCACAATATTAACATATAAAAGATGAATAAATACAATCATTTCAGTTGATACAGAAAACTTTAATAAAATTCAATAATTCATGATAAAAAAAACTCCTAGTAAAATGTATATCAACAGTATTTTTCTGACCTGATAAAGGGTGTCCCAAAATAGCAATGGCTTAGTCACGAAATGTCATCCAAACAGGACTGCCCACTCTCATGATTTCTATTCAACACTACAGGGGACCTAGCCAGCTCCTTTGAGACAGTTAAAGCAAAATAAGCTATAGGAATTATAAGCAAAGAAGCAAGAACTACCTTTCTCAGATGATGTGGTTTTCTACTTAGAACACAGTAAATTTACTCACTTCTCTCTTGTTCTTTATGGAATTGCTTCTGGAAACATATTGAATCTTTTTATATTCTGTGTATCTATTAATCTCTCATGTTTTATTTCTTTCTTCATAATGCTCTGTGCCTTATTTTCTAGTTCAACATTGTCTCTTTAGCTTTTTCATTTAAAAAAAAATGCTATTTACCAGGGCTGGGGTTGTGGCTCAGAGGTAGAGTGCTTGCCTAGCACATGCAAAGCCCTGGGTTTGATCCTCAGCACCACATAAAAATAAACAAATAAAATAAAAGGTATTGTGTCCAACTAAAACTAAAACATAATAAAATATAAAAAAATGCTACTTATCACTTCTTCGGTTAATTTCAATAATTATTATTTTCATTTCTGGAAGTCCTAATTAGTTCTTTATTTAAATGTACCTTTTCATCAGTTTATTTTCTTATGATTTTGATTTTTTCTTTACCATAACATATTTTTTCTTAGGTTTTGATATTTTATGACCTCATCATGTTAAACATATTAAGAGTTTTCTGATTATTATCTCAAATTATTTAGTTTAATTTTTCTTTTGTGCAAGACTGCATATTTTCTCTTATGGCAAATTGTTTCATATCATATTTTATAACTTTGAATTGTAAACTCATCTACAATGAGACTTTGTCTTATTTAGTTTTGTTTCATACTATGAGAATGCCAAGGTGCCTGGCTGATGTGAGCATTCGTCCACAGTAGTTTTGCCTTTGTGTCTGCCAGGAGTCCTAGGGTATCACTATCCTAGGGTTAATGTCTACTGCTATTTTTTCAGTTTGAGAGTTTTTAGACTGAGCCAGTGGTAAAATGTGAATGTAAGCCAATATCAGCTGCAGGTCAACAGAAGTCAGGCAGAGAGAGAGAGCTTCCTCCTCAACCCACTTCTATTTTTTTTTTTTTTTTCTTGAGGACTATTTCACTAAAGGTGCATTCATTCAAAGTTCCTCAAATTCTGTATATCTCAGTTCCATCTTTCTACAAGGACATCAGATTCCAATGTCCTGAACTTCTGGGGCTAACAGTCACCACTACTTCCATTTTAGACGCACAGTAAAAATTTATCAGATGATGAGTGCATTGTGTTTGGTATGGGCAGCAGAGAAGACAAATGAAGATGGTATTTTGGGAGAGTTGTATTTCTTGGATCTCTCAAAAATAAGTTAAACATTACTTTCTCACTTGTTAAACATAAGATTATTCCTGCAGTGCATTTCTTTTGGGAAGGAATGTGTTGGGATGATACCTTTAAATTGTATGTGTATCAATTTGAGCACCAGACAGCCATGCTAAATATAATAGCTATTATGAGTTCACATAACATGCAAATGGCTTATTTTCTCTATAAATTCAGATATTCTAAAGCTTTTATCTATGGAACAAAAGTATTTCAGTGATGAGAAAAGTACGTAGTTGAATTAACCCTGAACAATTTGAATTAAAAAAAATAAAACAAGTGTGTGTGTATGTGTGTGCAGCTCTAGCTAATGTAGCCAAAATTTATAAATACCTTAAAATTTTGTATGGATAAGTGATAAATATATAGTTATAAAATTTTAGTTATAGAGATATATTTTTACTTAGAATCATTGTATATTTCAAATATAATCTTTGTATTTAGTAGTACTGCTAGTACTAAAAAAACCTACATACTATAGCATTTAATTCTTAGTAAATATTGTACATATATGTTATATTAGATATCTTCTTAGCCTGCTATCACATATTATTTCATTTAGTTTTTTATCCTAATCATTAAACTTTATTTTTAGAGTAGTTTTAGGTTTACAACAAAATCAAACAGAAATTACAGAGAGTTTCCATATAATACCTAGTTCCTGCACATGCACAATCTCCTCCACTTTTGACATCACCAACCAAAATGGTACATTTCTTACCACTGATGAACCTACATTGATGCATTGTTATCATCCAAATTCCATAGTTCACGTTAATGTTCATTCTTGGTGATGTACATTCTGAGTTTTGACAGATGTATGACAGCATGTATCCACTATTGGAGTATCATATGTAATAGCCCTAAAAAATTCACAGCCCTAAAAAAATCCCCTGTTCTCTGCTCTGCCTGTTCATTTCTTCTTCTTGCTAACCTCTGGCAACCACTGATATTTTTTACTTTCTTCATAGTTTTACCTTTTCCAGAATGTCCTATAGTTTGAACCATAAACTATGTAGTCTTTTCAGGTTGGCTTTTTTCTTTTTTGTTTTTGAGATAAGAATTTTATGGTAGATTTATATGCAGTGGTACTTCTGTATTTATATTTCTAAATAAATTTAATTTTAATTGACAAATGGGACACAATGTGATGTTTTGATCTATCCATACATTATAGAAAGATTAAACCAAGTTAATTAACACGTAGATCACGTGAAAAATTTATTAATTTTGTAGGAAGAATGTAAAAAATTTAGAAAATGTTTCAATTTAGAAATAGACATTACTGTTATCTGTGATCACCATAAAGTACAACAGATCAATTCTTCCTCCACTGTAACTAAAAACTTTGTGCTCTTTGATCAACATATCCCCCTTCCCTGCCCCTTCTCTCCAGCCTCTGATAACTGCCTTTCTACTCTCTGTTTCTGTGAGACTGACTTTTCTTAGAGTCTACATATAAGTGAGATCACATAGTATTTCTTTCTGTGCCTCACTTTATTCACTTAGCTTTATGTTCTTCATTTTCATCCAAAACTTTCCGTTTTAAAGTTATGTAGTATTCCATTGTGCGTATACATTATGTTGTTATCCGTTCATTCCTTGATGGATTCTTAGATTGCTTCCATATCATAGGTCTCATGAATACCATTGAAAAGAACATTGGAGTGTAGATATTTTAAACTAAATTATCTATACTATGATTTAATGGTCAAAATATAGAACTATACTTCATCTTAGAAGTATTTTTCTTTCAGCTGAGTTTAAATATTTATTTTTTGTGAGTCTGTACTTTATACTAGTGTTCTATTTATAAACATTAATTTCAAATCAACCAAAGGTAGAACATGGAACATTAAACATTATACTGCAGTTATACAAATTTCAGGATGTCATATGGACAAAAAGCAGTTTACATTCACAATAGCAGCATTATTTGTAAAATCTTATATACTTTATTTAGTCACTTTTTTCTATTTACATGTGTCTGAATTGCAAACAACACTGATAATATATGAATATTTATAGCCTCCATTATTTATAAGATATTTATGTCTCTAGGAAAGAAACTATGCTAAATAATGTAGCTTGAGCCTAAGGTGGATTATAGATTAACTAAGGCCTGGGTGGCTGCCAATATATGAATTCTTATCAAATTCATATTCTCCTTTCTGTTTATTTCTCATGACTGTGCATTAGATTAGTAAGCAGGCTTTGGATGGCTACAGCAGTGTTTCTGAATCATCAATAAAACTGTTCTGAACTGATTGAGATTTTCAAACAATTCTGTAGGAAAAATATTACCATGAAGTTGGAATGGACATGGATATCTGTGTTTCATTAATATAATGGAAATGAAAAGCCTCTAGAAATAAGAAGGTATACATAAAACGGTCTCTGTTTTGATTTTTGTTTTGTTTTGTTTTATTTATTTTTGGTTGTTGGGATGTGGAAATGGCATCATCATTGGCTGGGATTCACTTATTGGTGGATCAGTGAAATGATGATTTTAAGGCTTCATGTGTTTGCAATGTCTAAACCAGAATGGCAATGTAAAGGTATTTTGGCACTTGCAATTCCCTTAGTGACTTTGCTTAAAATTTTTGAGAGAAGTGAGAGGTGATCTCTAAATTCTGCCACCAATACTAATGGATCTGTTTGCTTCAATCCTAAATGATATATAAATGGGGGTAAAATTGGTTTCACTAAGAATTTTTAGTAAATCAATAGTTTTTATTTTGCTTTCCAAACCCAGGCTAACACATATTATTCTATCATTTAAAAAATTCAAAAAAACCTGTCTTAAAAATAGCTAGAGTTTACTCCTCTGTGAATCAAGGCTTTTATTTTAGTTGTTCTTTGGATAAAAAAGCACTGTGACCAATTAACAACTATTTATTGGGATCCTGGGCCAATTATTTTTAAACTAAATTACTCGTGCTCATAAGTAAAAAATAATGCATTTGAAGTACTTTAAGTCTTGTATCAGGGAAGGAACCCAGTATTAATAAGTATTTTCAAGCATTGATACCTATGAACAGAATGCTTGTTACCCAAATTAGGTCATTGATCTATGGTAGTCTGAATATTTCATGCAGGTCAGTGCTGAAGTTTGAATCTTGGTCTTCCAAAGGTCAGTGTGTTTAAAGGTTTGGTCCTCAACTTGTTGCTACTGGAAGGTGGTAGAACCTTAAGAGGTGGTGCCTGTGGGAGATCTTAGGTCACTGGGGATATGCCCTTGAAGGAATTTGTCATAGCCCCATCTCTTCCCTCTCTCTTTGTTTTCTGTCTGCCATGGGGTGAGCAACTTCTACCATGTGGTCCCACCATGATATGCATAAAGCATGTGGGCCAACCAACCATGTCCTGAAATTTCCAAAACTATAAGTCAGAATAAATCTTTCTCTTTTTAAGTTGATTCATCTCAGGCATTTATTATAAAAATAGAAAGCTAACTAATGTAGTTAGTATTTGTAACTTTGTAGATTTTCTCATCTCATATTTTCTTTTATCTTTCAAAGAAAATTTAAAATACTTAGTAAGAATTAACTAGACAAGTTAGAAAATGAGAAGGTAAAATATAAGAAACATTTTAAGTAAATTATAGATTAAGAACTAGAGGCCACTGTGATCCTTGTTTACAATAGGTTGCCGTTAGGATAATTCAGTTTTTGTAAAATTTCATACAAGGTGGACTTTCTCCCCTATAACTCTGTACTTGAAAAGAAATTTTAAATTCGATTTTGGTATATTTTTTAAAATTATAGATGATAACTCCTTTTCTTTTAAAACTTCAAAATTTTTAACTTAGAAAACATTCAGCTTACAAGAAATTTCATCCTTTTATAGTTATTTCAGAATATTTCTTGTAGGTAGGAAACAAATTTGAACTATAATTTAAAAAAATATCATTTAGCAGGCAATTGGCTTTTCAGCCATAACCATAACAACATCTTTCATATATGATATCATGTTTTATTACCATAAGTGGTAAAATTGGGGTGTTCTTGGTTATAATTAACACAGATTAAAGTTCCTATCTAATGTTTATGCAACTAAATGCACATTTACCTACATAATAGCTATCAGTCACATTTCTTTTCTTCTCTTTTCTTTTTTTTGGTACTGGGGATTGAACTCAGAGGCACTCAACCACTGAGCCCCATCCCCAGCCCTATATGTATTTTATTTAGAGACAGGGTCTCACTGAGTTGCTTAGGGTCTCACTGAGTTGCTTAGCGTCTCACTTTTGCAGAGGCTGGCTTTGAACTTGCAATCCTCCTGCCTCAGCCTCTGGAGCCACCGGGATTACAGGTGTATGTCACTGCACCTGGCTCCGTCACAGTTTTTCTGGCGTTCTTTCAACCAGAAAACATGCCTGTAGCTCTCACAAGTATATTTGTATACTTACAGATATCATTGCACTGGTGTCAAGACTAGCTCCTCACTCAGCAGTGTGGGGCTATTCAAGCCCAGGTCATCACCATTGGTTGAGGTTATTTCTAGAACAAGAAACATCTCACCTTTCTCTCAGTCAGCTGCTTTAGATTCCATGCAATTGACAGTTTTCAGAGAATATCTTCTAACTGAAAACTTTGCAATTGAAATTGTTCCTTACACTGCACAAAAACAGCATTGTAAGTGCAATAGTCATTCATATTGAGGACTATATCCTGTAACCTTTTTCAGCTGGACTGAGACTAAATTAAATATGTAATATCCCTAGGAGCAATTTTTGAGAACAGCATTCGGCTTTACCTTGACTACTGAATCATTAAAACACATGTGGAAACATTCCACATTCCTTTGATCTGACCCTTTGGCAGTAAATGGCCACCTCCCTGCAACTTATATTGAAGTATTTTCTTCAAAACTAATTTACCCCCGACTGGTCAGCCTTTAGGCATTTTCTGGTGTGCTCAAAAACATTGACATGTGTTCCTGAATTTATAGAAGATTTATATATTTCTGCTATTGCCAACTTTTTATTCATCTATCTGCATAATATCTAAATGCCAATGACCTGAAAACTTGAGCTCTACAGTTTTAAAGAGAGGAATATAAACTGGTTGTCCTTGAATTATTAAGCTTCAAAATATCTTTCTTTTGTCTATTTCTTAAACGAGCAGAGAATTAAAATGGCATAGTTTACAATAGTCCTGTTTTAAAGGAAAACTAATTGCTGATACTCTTCTTTGTTGAAACCTTCCTCATTATTTGGATACTAGAATAAAATTTTTAAATATGTATTCCTAAATGTATACTACTCAAAATGAACAAAGGATTCACAGAAATGAAAACCTGCTATTGGATTAGTGAAATACTATGAATGTAGTACATCTGGACTTCAGCCTAGCCTTTAGTAAGTACTCTGTCAATATTCATGTTGTAAGACAGGGAAATATGGCCTTTCAGCCAGGTCAGCAAAATGCTTTGGACCTCTTGATGACATTTAATAATCTCCTATTCCTTGTCTAGGTTATCATCAGTTTGATCTTCTAATAATCTTGTCTCCCCTGCCCTGAGCTATTCCTTGTTCTTTCTGCTGGACTCTTACTATCATGTTTCAAATGATTTCTTACTGAAATTATTCCAAATAAAAAATAAGGAGGAGTATTACAAATGAAGATTGGAGTATTATTGAACTTTAGTGTTGCTCAGGAGAAAATGTGCAAACTGAAACACAGAAAAAATGAAATATGAAGATAAAAGTGTAAGAGACATAGATATGGTGAAAAGTTTTAACATATGACTAGAGTCAGAAAGTGGATATTTATATATCTATTTGTTATTTTGATATGTCTCTTATATTTATGAGTGATTTATGACTTCTTTAAAAAATCATCATTTAGTTTTCCTGACATCATTTATTATATAATTCTTTCCTTAGTGATTAGAATCCACCTTTATCATATGTTAATCATTATATATTTTAGTGTCTCAGAACTTTGTCTTCTTTTTCACTGATCTGTGTGTATAATCCAGAATTTGGATGGATTCTTTTTTATACCAGGTGTTGAATTCAGTGATGAATAACCACTGACTCACATCCCCAGCCGTTTTTATTTTTTATTTAGAGGCAAGGTCTCACTAAGTTGCTTAGGGCTTTGCTAAGTTGCTAACTTTGGCTTTGAACTTGTGATCCTCCTGCCTCAGCCTACTGAGTCACTGAGATTATAGGCATGTGCATCATGTCTGGCTTGGGTTTTTAAGTAATCTGGTTTTATGTGTTAATGTTTGAGAAGACAATTTGATTCTTTTCCTTTTTGTCAAGAGATTCTTGGCTTTTAGTGTATATTTGTTTTCTAATATGATCTTTAAAGTCATTTTGTCAATACACAAATGTTGTTTTAATTTTTATTGTAGTTATAATCTTTTAGATTCACTTGAGGAAAATTATCATTTTGAAACTATGAGTTACTATATGAGTTCCTATAAAGGAACATGCTATTATTTTGTATTTATTAAGTATTCATTTATATCCTTAAGTAATTATTTTCATATATTTTCTACAATATGCATTTTTTGTTAAATTTCTTTCTAAATATTGTATATATACATTTTAGTCTTATGTAAAATTCGATTCTATTTCACCAACATTTTTCAACTGGTTATTTCTGGTATACAGGAAAAATAGTTTTTTAGTAACTTGTAACTTGCCACCCTATTGACTGTCTTATTAGTTTTAATTGTTTTCAGGTGACCCTCTTGTAATATCTAGAAAGATCATTTGCAACTAATTTCAGTTTTATCTCTTTGCAATATTTAAATATATTGAGGCTTTTATTTGGTATATATGTCATTTTCTAGAACTTCTGAGGCAATATTGAATAAAATGATAATTTTTAGCAGTTAGAATTGTTAGCTCTGTATTTTGTATTTTTTGTAGCCCCTCATTCACTAATGCAATATTTTATTAAGTACCTACTATTTTCTAGTCTATAAGTTTAATGTAATTCCAAATCAATTTTCAATAATATTTTTACATTGACAAATTGGCTTAAAGGTCATTTCAAAGAATAAGCATATGAGACCATGGGGAAACAAAACTGATTTAAATACAAACAACAACAAAACAAAACAAAACAAAAACCCTTTGCATTCATGCATTCATTACCTTCACTACCTAAGGATTCTAAGATAGAACAGGTTTGTCATGTTTAAGGGGCAAGAAGGTGAGTGTTGCTGTAGTGTGATTGGTGGATATTAAAAAAAAAGGTATATTTTGAGGTCAAAGAGGGAGAGTTCAGGTGTTTTTCAAACTTCAAAGGGAAGTCACTGTGTAAATTTAATCAAGGGAAAGGTAAATAATTTGACCTTTAAGAATACACTCAAGAGGGTGGTGAACAATAGAGGACTGAGGGTAGAAACAGGGAGACTAATTTGGAGTTTTTGTAATTTATCCAAGCGACAGGAGTTGGTGGCTTGAGCCAGGGAGTGAGCAGTACTAATATGAAAAATATCAGACTCACTATGCATTTTGGCACTAATGCCAATGGGACTTGTTGATCCATGGCTAGTTACATTCAGTAGGTGGCAAGTTAGGGTACAAAGGTGGAAGACGCTTAGCTCTCTGATCTAAAGAACTGGTTGGACAGTGGCACCACCTGTTGAGAAGGGTACAGATTTGGTGGGGGAGCAAATTTTACTGGGAGCAGGAGTCAGTCTTTCTTTTTTCAAATGTTAAATAGCAAAATGGAAAGGTTGAGAAGATTATGAGTCATCCAATAGACAGCTCTTTAAAGCTATGGGACCAGATGAGGTTGTTCAAGGCATGTACATTAAGAAAGAAGTATTCAATGATAATTGAATAGAAGTTGGGAAGATGAAGGGAAGTTTAAAAGGAGAGTAAGTTGGAGAAGGTAGTGAGACAAGAACAGTTAGGTGTATGGAGCACTGCGCTAGATACTAGTAATACAGTGGTGAGCAAAGCCCAACCTGGCTCCTACTTGTATGCCTATTACCTCTAGTCTAAGTTTCCTTCCCTCTTTCCTTCCTTTTTTACTTTTCCACCGGGATTGAACCCAGGGATACTTAACTACTGAACCACATCCCTAGCACTTTTTGAGACAGGGCCTTGCTAAGTTGCTTAGGGCTTCACTAAGTTGCTAAGGCTGGCTTTGAACTCACGAGCCTCCTGCCTCAAGCTCCTAAGCTGCTGGGATTACTGGCATGTCCTACCACATCTGGCTGACTCCCTATATTTTTGTTAAAATGATTATAATGTACAAATTTATGAGGTACAATGTGGTGCTTCAATACATGCATACATAGTATAATGATCAAGTCAAGTTAATTAGCATATATGTTTCTAATGATGGTGGTAATGCCTCTTATATTTCAACCTTAAGCAAAACTATATGGGTGGCTGTTTTATAAATTTGTTTTTAAGTTAACCAAGTACACTCCTATTTCTAATCTACAAGATTTTATTTTAAAATCATGAGTTAAAAAATATCAGATGATCTGTCAACTTCTATTAGAGAGATCATACATTAATAGACTCCAAAAGTTAAACCAATTTTGTATTTCTGAAATAAACTGGTTTTGATCACAGTAAATTACTTTAAAAATCCTGTAGACTGATGTTGGTATTAGTTTATTAAGTTGTTTGCTTCCATGCTTGTACGTGACCTGGCTTTAGTTTATGCTACTATCCCTTTTAGGATTTGGTATCATGATTCTACTAGCTTCATGAACTAAGTTAGAAAGCTCATTTTTATGCTTTACAGAAGCATAAATTAAATAGGAATTATTTTGCCTTTTAATATTTGATAAATAAAATCCCCATTCTCTCATAAAATATACGAGTTGCAAACATTTTTCTTTTATGAGTATTGTTTTATTTGAATTTTTTACTTTTTCTTGGTTATTTGTGCCAAATTATACTTTCCTTTGAAAAATAACCTGCAAATCTTGAGGTAATAGTTTATTAGAATAAATGTAGTATTCAAATAATATTTAAACTCTGTTTTTATTATCTCATTTCTGACTTCTCATATTGCATAGATGCAGTTTCTCTTTTTTCTTTCAAATTTCCAAGAAGTTGACAATTTTATTTGTCCTTACAAAGTATTAGGTCTTATTTTTATTTATGAATTATAGTCTTCATTATTTTATATTGATTTGTAACTGAAAATTCTTTTCTCTTTATGTTTATTTATTTTGCTGAGTTTTCTAAAATCTTGAGCTGACTGCTGAGTTCATCATAGCTTCTTCACATTTTAATATTGAAATAACGAGTTTTAGAGCTATAAACAATCAACTGAACAAGTTTTGACTATGTTCTGAGAATTTCAAAAATAAGCTTCTTAGTGTTAATTTGTAAATAATTTGCTCATGCAGTTTGGATTCTGTTTTAATTGCAGGTAACCCAGATTGAATTTTTACATTCCCAAGTAGTTGGAATAGTTTATTCCTTGTTACTAAGTTATCAACTATTGCAGATTTATTAAGGTCCTATTGGATTTTTTGTTGTTAATATTCCATACATTTTGAAGGGAAAAAGAAAGAATATGCCTTGTTTATGGGGTTAAGAAATTTTGGCAATGATCCTTTAAGCTAATTTCATTGTTTTAGTATTTAGGATTACTGTTTTCCCTTATTTTGTCTGTCAACTTATTACGAGTGTGATATTTCATTTTTCCACCATTATGTTTTATTTTTTAAAATGTTCTTGTATTCCTAACATGTTTATATATTTTGAAATATTTAACATTTTCCCCCATTGGTTTATGACAAATAGAAAATTGTGTTTAGTTTTGGTTGTTACTTTTGAGAAAAAAGATAAACTGGATTGGGCTAAAGAGGAATTATCAGAGTAGTCAAGGGACTCAAAGCCTTGCCACTTGGTGACTAGTAAAAGGACTGGGACATTTGATTTGAATATTGAGTGATCATAGCTGTTTTCATATGCTGTTTTGCAGAGAGGTTAAGAATGTTCTGAATCACCTCATGGACCAGGAAAATTTCATTATTTATAGTATTTAGGGCCACTGTCATTCTTCCTACTTACACATTTATTTCCCTGTGAGGAAATGTTTAGAAAATTTATTAGGGAAATGTTTGGAGAAATAATAAGTAGGCTGATTTGCGCTCAGTGTAAGCACAATATTCATTTAAAGTAGCTCCAAAATGGAATTCAAACCTGCTAGAAGTGGTGAAATTCACATCACCGAGATTGTCTAACAGTGATTGTCCAACAGATAATTACTTACCAGGCTACTATGGAAGAATTCAAGCACAGGTTCAAAAGTAAGACTAGAAGATGATTATTACTTCTGTATGTCTCCACAAAGACTTTGAGTGTTCACATCTTTATGCATAATACATAAATATAATACATAATGACTTATATTTTGTCATTATGTTTCTTATTTATACTTTCTCAAATGTAAGTGTTAGATATTTTTAAAAGTCCAATTTAGCTAGAGTTGCTGGTCAAAGATCTGCTGCCTTATGTCTGCAACCCTCTGGGACGTGAACAAGGGCAAAACATATAGGGCTCCTTCGTTCACCTGGCACTTTGGCAGAGTCTGTGAAAAGCAGTCACTTTGATTGTAGAATCCAATAATGACAGCACTAAATGGAATTTTAAAGACCATCTAAATTCACCTCCCAATCAGACAGTTCACAGACCTCAAGGATACATTTCTCATTATAAAAGTCATATTCAGTTTATTTCCAGATTTGCTTTTTTTCATATATTATTATTCTTATAGTGTCTAATCTGAATTTTAATCCTTTAAAATATTTTTCTATTAACTTAAAGAATTTTTGATTGATTCCTGCACTTTGTTTATTACATGAATTATTTCAGGATAGATCATTTACTTATTTAAAAAATTATCTCATCATCTTTAGCTAAGATTTTTGAATAGTGGTAGTTAATATGCCTGGGCTATTGAAATATATGAAGAGATTTTTTTTGTTTGTTTTGTCTGCTAGTCACTCCAAGAAGGAAGCTCAGGACTATTGTTATTATTTCATCTTGGAAAATCCAGCATTACTAATGAAGGCACATTTAGATTGAAAAACCATGTGTGACACCATCTTGAGACCTCAAGCTTTTATGAGACTGCTCTTTCAATGTGGAGGCAAAAGGCTGAGGCAATTTTTCTTGTGATTTCCTTGGATACACAGGGTACATATCTTTTCTCAGTGGTTCTACTTTTAAGAAGAATGTCTCTACCCCAAATTTTTGCTTTGAGGCAGCAGATCTTTGACCAGCAACTCTAGCTAAATTGGACCTTTAAAAATATCTAACACTTACATGTGAGAAAGTATAAATAAGAAACATAATGACAAAATACAAGTCTCCTCAAAGATATACAGAAGTAATAATCATCTTCTAATCTTACTTTTGAACCTGTGCTTAAATTCTTGCATAGTAGCCTGGCAAGTAATTATCTGTTGGACAATCACTGTGAGACAATCTCAGTGATGTGAATTTCATCACTTCCAGCAGGTTTGAATTCTATTTTAGAGCTACTTTAAATGAATATTGTCCTTACACTGAGCACAAATCAGCTTACTTATTTTATTTCTCCAAACATTTTCCTAATAAATTTTCAAGTCTTCATTTATAATCTTTTTGTGAATTGAAATCAAAGTTTCATATCAAATATATATAAGAAAACAGTAGAAACAAATAATAAAAGCTAAACAGCCCAATGTAAAGAGTAGGCAAAATATTTGAATAGTTTACAAAAATAAAGATACAAATGGCCTATGAAAATGTTTAATGACATCACTCATCAGGATATGCAAATTAAAACTTCACCTACTAGACTGGCTGAAATTAAAAAAAGTGAGAATATCAAATATTGATAAAGATGAGGAACAACTAGAAGTCTTGCCCATTGTAAATTCAGCTATTTTAGAAAACATTCTAGCAGTTTCTTAAAAAATGTAAACATATACTTATCATACAATCCATCAGTCCCATTCCTTGATATTTTCCCAGGAAAGATGGTCACACATATCTCCACAAAGACTTTGAGTGTTCACATCTTTATGCATAATACACAAAAAATGAAAATGACCCAAATGTTTACCAGTAGGTGAATGAATAAACAAAGTATTATACATTCTTATACTGGACTATTGCTCAGCAATGAAAAAGAAAGGACTACAAATACATTCCTCATTGGGGAATAGCAAGAGATTGAGCCCAGGGCTTTATGTATGCTAAACATGCCCTTTCTTACCATTGAGCTACACCTAGTCCTACTGATACATTCCTGGTTAATGAATATAAGGCACATATTAGGCAAAAAGGGCGGATTTAAAAATAAGTTAGATATGCTGTATGACTTTATTTACATAATATTAGAAAAGGCAAAGTTAGGTTGTAGTGGAATAAAACAGACTCGTGGCTGTCTTAGTTGAGGATAGAAAGATGAATCAATTGGGTAGGGATAAATGGGTAGTTTTGGGGGAGATGGAAACATTCTTTATGTTGAATATTATGATGACTACATGGTGTACACTTACCAAAATGCATTGTCATACTCAAAAGTAAATTATATTTAAATTATATCTCAATAAACTTGATTAAACATAAGACAAAAACAGTATTTTCTTTCACTTTGAATACCAACTCCTGGAATGGCTTCATGTTAGCTAATGAGAATTTGCTTGAGTATTAGTGAAGTTTCTAGGTTGCTTGTAATACTTTGGCTTTCAAATCTACATATTTGTGCATATAAAAAATATTTTTGTCCTTTTGAACTAATTAATCTCAAATGATTCAGTTTGGTTGAGCATTACTAGGTATTATTGCAAGAGTAATTTCATATAAGCCATATTTCTATTTCTAGAAATTGCAGAGTTCTGTGCTTTTATTATTTTATTGGTACTTTATAATTATGCATAATAATGTGATTCATTTGAACATGAACATAACATAATTTGATCAATATCATTGTCTAGTACCTTCCCACTCCCTCCTCTCCTTTCTCCCCTGATTCACTTATTCTCCTGATCTCTCTTCTATTATTATTATTATCATTATTACTATCATTTACTTCATCATAATTTTGTGTGTGAGAGATTAATTATGGTATGGGTTCTGTGCTTTTTGTCTTTGTTTTACTAAAAGATGAATTTATCATGGGAATTAACTTCTACACCTGAAAAATATTGTAGCTGATAGATATTTGATATTTGAGTAATACACATATGACACAAATCTTCATTTTGTGCTTATTGTATATTAGTTATTGTTTTGTATGTGTCACATATGTTGCCTGATTCAATTTTCACACTAATATTTGGAACAAGTGTTTTATTTACATTTTATATGTGAGGAAGCTGACTTTAATAGAACAATTGCAGTGTGAAATTTAAGCCTTCTGACTCCAACACTAGGTGGTTTTCTTTGAGGTTCCCAAAATTTCATGTCCTTAACCTTATCTATGATCTATAAAATAAAAACAGAAGCATAGATATTTTGATGGAGATTTCACTGAATCTGTATAACACTTTTGGTAGTATGACCATTCTACCAATATTAGTTCTGCCTATCCAAGAAGATGGGAGATCTTTCCATCTACGAAGTTCTTTATAAGTTTCTTTCTTCAGTGTTCTATAGGTTCTATTGTAGAGGTCTTTCAACCACCTGGTTAGATTTATTCCCAAGTATTTTAATTTGGAGGTTATTGTGAATGGGATAGTTTGCCTGATGTCTGTCTCAGGAGGTTCATTATTGGAGTATAGGAAATCTACTGATTTTGTATGTTGATCATGTATCCTGCTACTTTACTGAATTTGTTTATCAGCACTATAAGTATTCAGATTTTTTTTGGGGGGAGGGGTCTTCTAGATATAGGAACATGTCATAAGTAAACATGGATAATTTGACTTATTTTCCTGTTTGTATCCTTTAATATCCTTCTCTTGCCTAATTAATCTGACTAGAGTTTCAAGAACTATATTGAATTGAAGCAGTGAGAATGGACATCCTTGTCTTTTTCCTGACTTTAGAGGAAATGCTTTCAGTTTTTTTAAATCAGAATGTTGTTGGCTTTGGATTTATTGCATATAGATTTTATAATGTTGAGATAAGTTCCTTCTATCCCTAGGATGTTCAGTGTTGTTATAATTAATGGGTACTGGGTTTTGTCAAAGGCTTTTTCTGTATCTATTGAAATAATCATGTGATTCTTGTCTTTACTTCTATTTTTGTGGTGAATTACACTTATTGATTTGTGCATGTTGAACCAATCTTGCATAACTGGGATTAAACCCACTTGATCACTGTACACTGTTTGATGTGTTTTTGAATGTGGTTTGACAATATTTTATTAAGGATTTTTGTATCTATGTTCATCAGCGAACTTGATCTACAGTGCTCTTTCATTTATGTGTATTCATCTGGTTTTGGTGATACTGGCTTCATAGAATGAATTTGGAAGTGTATCCTCCCTTTCTACTTCATGAAATAATTAGAGGAATATTGGCAGTGTACTCTTTACAGAACTAGAAACACGAGTCTTAAAAAATTCATTTGGAAGAATAAAACACCCAGAATGGCCACACAATACTAATCAAGACAAACAATTCTGAGACATCCAAATACTTAATCTCAAATTATACTACAGAGCTGTAGTAGCAAAAACAATATGGTACTAGCATTAAAATAGATGTGAAGACCAATTGAATAAAATAAAAAATACAGAGACAAATCCTCAGAAACACAATCATTTGATACTCAACAAAGGTGCCAAAAACTTATGTTGGAAAAAAAGGTAGTCTTTTAAATGAATGATGCTAGAAAAAACTGGTTATGTATATGTAGAAGAATTAAATTAGATCCCTATCTTTTACCCTGCACAAAAGCCAACTCAAAGTAGATCAGAGACCTAGGAATTATACCAGAAACTTTGCAACTGCTGAAAGAAAACACAGGCTCAACACTCCAAAACACTGACATAAGTACAGACTCCCTTATTGAGACCCCAAAAACTCAAGGAATAAACCAAGAATCAATAAGTGGGATGGCATAAGTTTATAAAGCTTGTGCAGCAAGGGAAAACAAAACATAAAGAGAGAAGCTACAGAATGGGAGAAAATCTTGGTCACCTGCTCCTCAGATAGTGTATTAATACCAGGAATATATGAGGAACTAAAAAATTAACATGAAAATCCAAATAACTCAATTGATAAATGAACAAAAGAACTAAAAGGACATTACTCAAAAGAAGAAACACAATGGCCAACAAATATATGAAAAAATGTTCAACGCCTCTAGAAATCAGGGAAATGCACATCAAAATTACACTAAGATTTCATCCCACTGTGGTCAGAATGGCAGTTATCAAGAACACAAACAATAATAAGTGCTAACAATGGTGTGGTGAAAAAAGTCCACTCATCCATTGTTGTTAGGACTGAAAATTAGTATAACCACCCTGGAAAGCAGTATGGAGTTTCCTCAGAAAACTAGGAATAGAACAACCATATATGACCCAGCTATCTCATTTTGTGGTATTTATCCAAAAGAACTAATTTAGGATATTATAGTGATATAGGCACATGAGTGTTTATAGCAGTGCAACTCACAATAGTCAAGTTATGGAAACAGCCAGGTGCCCATCAACAGATGATTGGAAAAAGAAAGTGTGGGGAAATCTGGTGTGTATATATACATACCATATACATATAAAATGTATATATTTTGTATTATGTATATATTATGTATTATGTATATATATATGTATTATGTATATATACACCATATATGCATAATGGTGTTTTACTCAGCTATGAAGAAGAATAAAATTATGGCATTTGCCAGCAAATGAATGGAACTGAAGAACACCATGCTATGTGAAATAAGCCAGACTCAGAAAATCAAGGGTTGAATGTTTTCTCTTACATGCAGAAGCTAGAGAAAAGTAAGGGGCAAAATGGGGTGGCTGTCAGATTTCATGAGGATAGAGGGAAGATCAGTTGAACAGGAGATTGAGGGGGAGGGAGGAGTGACAGGAAACAGGAGGAAATTCAGAATGAATTTGACAAAATTATGCTATACACATATATAAATATAGCACAGTGAATTCCACCATTATGTATATCTAGTAACAATTAAAATAAGTACATAAATAAATAGAAGGAAGTCGAGTAGAGTAGAGGAAGGGGGATGGGTGAGGGAGGAGAGGAGGGCAAGAAGAGGCACCAGGGACTGAAATGGAGCAAATTAAATTCCATGCATGTGATTATGTCAGAATGAACCCAACTACTATGTATAAATATAATGTGCTAACAAAGTATTTTAAAAAGTCCTTATTTCAGGTCGTTTGGATATATGCCCAGAAGTTGGATTGCTGGATCATGTATTTTTTTTTTTTTGACAAACTCCTATATGATTTTTCATAGTAGTTACATTTTACATTCCCACTAACTTTGAATATAAGTTCATATCCATGTTCTTCAAAATGCTTATGCTTTATTTTTGTTTTCTGATGACAGCCTTCCTATTTGGTATGAGGTGATATCTCCTTGTGGTTTTGATTTGCGTTTTCCTAATGATTAGTGATTTGGGGGATATTTTCATATACCTTGTAGCCTTTATGTATTCTCTAGAGGAATATCTGGATAGCTCCTTTGTCTATTTTAAAAATTGGTTCATTTATTTATTTGCTAGGTCAAATTGCAATAGTTTTTAAATATCTATTTTGGATATTGGCCCTTTATTAGATAAATGGTTTGTAAATATATTCTCCCAATACACAGTTTGCTTTTTGATTCTGTTGATTATGTCTTTTGATGTACTAAAGCTTTGGGTTTTGCTATAGTCTTTTTTTGCATTTTGCTTTTGTTTCCTGTGTATAATAAACAATATTGTAGTTTGCACTAAGAATGTGTTAATAAGGTATATATACTGTTGTGTTTTTACTGCCCACATGTGCATGTGTGTTTACACATACACAGAACCACAAAGGGAAATTAGGAAACTTTGGGAGGTTGTGGATGTATTTATTATGTTGATTGTGATGGTGGTATCAAAGGAGTATGAAATGTGTTCAAATTCACCAATTTGTGTATATTGAAATGTACAGTTTTTATCCATCAGTTATACCTCAGTAAAGCTGTTTTTAAAAAGGAAATAAGAAAGCTTTTTTTGTTGTCAGAAGATCCTCTTAAAGATACTATTTATGATGCTGTTTGATTCTCCATATTTTATTTATGGTCTACGTGATAAAGTCATTGTATGAAATGCCATAACTGTCCTCCTTCCTTTACAATATTGATCATAAAGTTATCAGATTTGCTCTCAAAATACATGTGTTAGAAACTTAATCTGTAATGTAACTGCGTTAGGGGATTGGGTCTAACATATGAATACAACTATAAAAAGGTCTTGTAGAGATGTTCTCCCATTTCTGCTCTTATGCCATTGTGAAAAGATGAATTCATCTCCTTTATCCTTCCACCTTTTGCCTTTTGAGTATAGAGCAAGAAAGCATTCCTAAGATGCCAGTGCCTTGATCTTGGACTTTCTAGCTTGCAGAACTGTAAAAAAATTTATTGTTAAGAAATTACTCCATCTTATGTATTTTGTTTTAGAAGCACAAACGGGACCAAGATATTTGGGGAGGATTGTTATGGTTCCTACTTAGGATGAAGTTCCTAACTGAGGTTAGGTATGGAAGGGGCCAGGATTTCAGTATTCAAGAGAAAAGGTGGGCTGGGGCTGTGGCTCAAGCAGTAGCGCGCTTGCCTGGCATGCGTGCGGCCTGGGTTCAAATCTCAGCACCACATACAGCGATGTTGTGTCTGCCAAAAACTAAAAAATAACAATATTGGGAAACTCTCTCTCTTTAAAAAAAAGAAAAAAGGCAACTGTGTATTATTTACTATTTCCACATAAATTTATTATGGGCTAGAACCTACAAATGAGACATCATACTTGGAGGGCCAGGGTCTTTTATGGAGTCCTTGCTGTTAAATATAGGGCTGAATTTTAAATCACCAAAATTTTTTCCCACATTATTTATTGGTCCATTATAGCTGTACACAATGATGGGATTTGTTGTTACATATCTGTACATGCACACAATATAATAATTTAATTTGACCAGTGTCACACTTTAGCACTTCCTATCTCCCTCCCCACCTCCCACCACTTGGTCCCTTTCCTTACTGACCTCCCTTTGATTTCCA
This sequence comes from Marmota flaviventris, assembly GCF_047511675.1. NCBI lineage: Eukaryota > Metazoa > Chordata > Mammalia > Rodentia > Sciuridae > Marmota > Marmota flaviventris. Next base: position 17,096,238 of record NC_092518.1, on the reverse strand, counting down.
TGAAATTCACTTTTACCTTTCTTTTCCTTTTTTTCCTAGCTTCTGCATGTAAGAGAAAATATAAGACTTTTGATCTTCTGAATTTGACTTATTTCACTTAACAAAATGGTCTCTAGTTTCATCCATTTTCCTGCAATTGACATAATTTCAATTTTCTTTATAGGTGAATAAAACTCCATTATGATATATAACACATTTTCTTTATTCATTCCTCCATTGATGCATACCAAGGGTTCCATAATTTGGCTATTATTAATTGTGCTGCTATAAACATGGTTATGCATATGTCACTGTAGTATGATGACTTTAATTCTTTAGGACAAATACTGAGGAGTCATATAGCTGGGTCATATGGTGGTTCCATTCCCTAGTCTTTTGAGGAACCTTCATACTGATTTCCATAGTAGTTGTACTAACCTTTTCCTCTACATCCTCTCCAGCATTTATGCATGTTTGCATTCTTGATGACTGCTATTCTGACTGGTGTGAGATGAAATCTCACTGTAGCTTTATTTTGAATTTCCCTAATTGATAATGATATTGAACATATATCATATCATATCAATATACTTATATTTCTTCTTTTGAGAAGTTTCTCTTTAATTCATTTGCCTATTGGGTTATTTGATTTTTGGTGTAAAGTTTATTGAGTTCTTTATATATTCTAAATATTAATCCTCTGTTAGAAGAGTAGCTAGCAAATATTTCCCCCCATTTTGTAGGTTCTTTCTTCACATTTCTAGTTGTTTCCTTTGCTGTACAGAAGCTTTGTAATTTGATGTCATCCAATTTATTAATTTGACATTATTTCCTGACCTTTAGGGATCTTATTGAGAAAATAATTGCTTATATGCTGGAGTGTTGAACCCATATTTGCTTTTAGGAGTTGCATAGCTTCTGGTCTAATTCCTAGGTCTTTTAAAAAATTGTTTTAGTTGTAGATGGACACAATACCTTTATTTTATTTATTTGTTTTATGTGGTGCTGAGGATCAAACCCAGTGACTTACATGTGCTAGGTGAGCACTCTACCACTGAGCCACAGTCCCAGCCCAATTCCTAGGTTTTTGATCCATTCTGAGTTATTTTTGTGCAGGGTGAGAAATAAGGGTCTAGTTTCATTTTTCTAAATATGAATAACCAGTTTTCCTAGCACCAGTTGTTAAAGAAGCTGTCTTTTCTCCAATGTATGTTTTCCACACCTTCATCAAGGATAGATGACTTTAGATGTGTGGATTTTTCTCTTTGTATTTTATTCTGTACACTTAGTCTATATGCCTGTTTTTTTGCCAGTATGATGCAGTTTTTGTTGCTATAGCTGTGTAGTGTAATTTGAAGTCAGATATCATGATGCCTCCAGCATTGCAAAAGCACCCAACTTAAAAAATATTTTGTAGTTGTGGTTGGACAACATGCTTTTATTTTATTTGCTTATTTTTATGTGGTGCTGATGATCGAACCCAGTGCCTCCCACGTGCAAGGCAAGTACTCTGCCACTGAGCTACAGCCCCAGCCCAAAAGCACCCAACTGTTAAAGATAAAGATTAGGTAACCCTAATGTACTTTATGATTCAATTGACAAGAAGTTCAGTGCTAAATTTAATACTTAAATAACATAACTGTGTGAGGTCGGTATATTTACAAGGAAGTAAGTGGGTACCAAGTCATAGATAGGTGAGTTCATAGTGCTAGTTTAAGTAATTAGGAATTTGTCCTGAACAAGGTGTTATAGCGAACATCTGTAATCTCAGTGGCTCAGGAAGCTAAGGCAGGAGGATTGCATGTTCAAGGCCAGCCTCAGCAACTTAGGCCCTAAGCAATTTATTGAGACCCTGTCTCAATGTAAAAAATAAAAATGGCTGGGGACCTGTATCAATGGTAAAGTGCCTTTGGGTTCAATCCCTATTATCAAAAAAAAAATAGAGAGAGAGAGAGAGAGAGAGAGAGAGAGAGAGAGAGAGAGAGAGAGAGAAATGGAATTTGTCCTGTAGTCAATAGGTAACTACTGTATTATTTAAGTGAGGGAATAGTATAGTCATTTGTATTTTAAAAATTTCTCCGTGTCATTTTGGAGAATAATTTTAAGCAGGAAGACCTAGAAGCCAATGATATCAATGAAAATGTTATTGTAATAATTTTTGGAAAGAGTATAGACCTTTATTGTGGCACTGGCAGAGGGTCCTAGTGATAGTAAATGGGGGATTAATAGAAATCTACATAGTTTAGCTTAAAGTGTTCAGTAGATCTACAGTCTATTACAAAAGATTAGGGAATGCAGGCAAATGATATAGGCACTCACCCAAATATAAGATAGGAGTGCCTTTTGGAATCTTCTTTATGATGATTACAAATTCTAAAGAAGAAAGAAGAGTGTTCCTGAAACTTTAATGTGCATATATAATAACTGGGAACCTGGATTATATAGATTATAATTCATTAGATCTCTATTCCAATACCATTTGAAGTGATGATGCTACTGGTTCTCAGAATTCACTTTGAGTAGCAAGCCTCTTGCCATCTGTTGCATTCTGAATGCTTAATCTTTTTTCTTTCACTTCTCTAGTTCTCTTATATTTGCTTGGTTCCATATGTTGGTTCTTACTTCTTTTCTGGTTAAAAGAAACAGCTCATTTTAGATGACACCTTATGTCTTCTCAATGCAACTTGACTTTCCAATATTGTCCTCATTCTGAGATTATAGATTTGGGAGTTGTTACAGGTATTTTGTAGCAGATTCTGTAGGTGTGCTGCTCATGTGTCCATGGGCTTTATTTTTTTAAATGTAGACTTCTAATTGTATCTTTTTTTGGGGGTACTGGGAATTGAACTCAGGGGCATTCAACCACTGAGCCACATCCCCAGCCCCATTTTGTGTTTTATTTAGAGACAGGGTCTCACTGAGTTGCTTAGCACCTCGCTTTTGCTGAGGCTGGCTTTGAACTCATGATCCTCCTGTATCAGCCTCCTGAGCAGCTGAGATTACAGGTGTGCACCACTGTGCCTGGCTCCAATTGTATCTTTATGATGAAGGTGTTTTACCAGTGGCCAGAGCCTTTATAAACAAATACCTAGCAAGCAAAAAGAGCAATATTAGTCACCTTTGACTAGTGATTGACAGAATTTGATGTTATCAATATGTAAGCTCCCTTAAATCTCAAGTTGGTTAACTCTAAGGCTTGTAGTTTCTAAGAGTTCCATTTACCACCAGTAAGAAGAGAGAAGAGTGGTAGTGAGGCTTTAATGTGCATTTATAATAATTTGGGACCTGGATTATATGGATTATAATTCATTTTAGCTCCATGTACTCCCAGTGATGAGTTGATTGAAAATTCACCCTTTATTGGCTACTTTCCATTCCTTATCTCACTTTTCTACTCCTCAAATGATATTTCCCAGGGTTACCTCCCAAATACATTGCTTTTGTGAGGAACCTAAAGACATTGCTGGTAGTTAGAACTGAGTGCAATACATGAAATCACCTGGAAAGAGTGTGTAGAGTGAAAGGGAACATTCATGAAGGTGGAACCACAGGGGCTATAATCTGTAGCTGTGTGCCAAATAAAAGAAGTTCAGGAAAGCAATGGCCAGAGGTGAAGAAACAAAACTATATTAATACTACCTTCCAAATCAGTTCATTCTTCTGAGCTCCAGACATATATATCCAACTGCCTGGCAACTCTGAATATGGAGGTTTCCATGAAGAAAACCAAAGATCATCCTTTATTTTCCCGACCACCAAATACCACTAAAAATGACTGCTCCTATATCCTGAATATCTATGATATCCAGACATCGACTTCTCCTCATTCTTTACTGCCACGACTCTAGTTGAAGCTACTATCATCTCATGCCTGTAAAGACCTCTGATCTTTTTCCTCTGCCTCCAATTGTGACCCCTTTAATCAGTTTTCCATAAGGCAGTAATATAGATCACAGGACACTCTGCTGAGAGGTTCAAGGCTCCATTTCGCTCCAAATGAATTCCAAACTCTGTAGCACCACAAATGTACTCAGACATTCATGTTTTTCTCTCACAGCTTTGCTCCTGATACTCAGTGCTAGCCACCCTGTGCTACTGGAAGTTCCCCAATTCTTTATTGCTTCTGGGATCATTTATAAAAGTTCCTCTTCTTGAATTCCCTTTCCCTAATATCTTTCTTGGGGACTTGACTATTTCAGACTCTGTTTGAATGCCATCTCCTATGGAAGTTTTTCCTAAACCCCAATCTGGGGCCAGAGCTCTCCTTTGTTTCAATACTTTCTTACTTTTTTTGTGACATTACCATTCTGTACTATAAGTATCTGGTAAGGACTCTGTTTTGCCAGTACATTGTAGACTCCCTTGAGTTGAGAGACTTTTTATTATTAATTATTGTATTCCTACTGCCTGTCATAAAATAAGTGCACATTAATTTTTAATGAATGAAATGACTCAGCAGCTTCAAATAATAGGAGAGTATTAAAATAAGGTAAGACAGAAAATAACTGAAGATGGTGTCTGCCACTGGAAGGTTATCAATGTCTTCAGCAATAGCAGCTAGACTTCAATCAGTAGTACAGTATTTGTGATGCTTTTTAGAACAGCTTCAAGTTGCAAATTAAGCTAACTGAAAACATAATTTTGAGGAAAAAAAGCATTAGGAATGGGAAAGGTATTTAGAATTACTTCTTCATTGTGTTCAAATTAATATTCAGTTTGAGGTCAATCCTAATGTTATACTTTTTAACATCAAAAGACTTTCTGCACTAATAGTTTATTTTGAAAACCTGAGTAATTATGCCTTAGTATATGATCAAAAACTAGACTAACTTAAACCAGACAATTCTACTCTCTTATGGTTCTGCTAGTAATATATGTAGAAGATATATGTTCATGCTTATAGAGTGTGAGAGCTCTTAGGCAGTGTCACAATGTCACCAAAGGGCAAAAAGTTTTTGCTTGAGGGACCATTAGTTGATTTGAACTTTTGAAAATGTCATGTGTGGGGAGGATACAGGCTAGATCACTTCTTTTAGAAACATTGTACATAGGCTTAGGAAAATTCACCCATCCTTTCTGTAGAGATTTTCTAGCTTGCTGATATGCAAGATGGAAAAAATTCCCTTGGAGTATGAATTATTATAAATGCAAAGCGTCAAAAATGTGCTTTATTTCAAGTATGCCTGAGGTATCCTTTTTACGAATTTTGCAGACACTGGTACATTTTATTCATGAAGTGCCTTTCACCAAAATGCTTGGAGCATAGCACACGAGTGATAAAAATATTGGGAATAAAATGAAAAGGTTGTAAATTATGTACAAGAAGGAACCATGCCTTTTGAAGAGTTCTTAATCTACAAGCCTCTCCCTGTTTTTAAAAGAACTGAAATGACTTAGAAACAAAAATACTTATTGAAAATCCTCTCATTTAGATAATCTCACTGAGTTTGGAAAATAACAGCTACTACTCTACAGTAAGTTTGAGTAGAAGTATATTGTTTAGAGACATGAATCCATCAAAGCTAGACAAAATTATAAATATAATAAAAGTAATAACACTTTTAAAGGGCAATCATACAAACTTTTGACTACAAATCAAATTGTAGATCACCAGGAATTTAACTATATGCCATTTATAATTATATGTATATGTAAAATATATACTTTTATAATTACAAGTGGAAAATATTTTGTTTTGTACTGGGAATTGAACCCAGGGGCGCTTTACCCCAGTACATTTTTTAAAAAATTGATAGAGTCTGCCTAAGTTGATTAGGGTATTCCTAAGTTATTGAGGCTGGCCTAGAACTTGGGATCTCCTGTATCAGTTTCACTAGTTGCTGGAATTATAGGTACACACTCAGCAGAAAGAAAAAAAAAAACTAGATTAACCTATTTACTCATTCAATAAGTATTGAGTGCTTACTATGTTCTAGGTGTACTGTTCTAGCTACATGGGTTTTAATGGAAAAAAGAAAAAAATTCTGTCCTCAAGGGATTTATATTTGAGACAAAGATATGAATAAATGGAAATAGTATATGATATAATGTTATATAGTGATAAGTACCATGAATAAATATAAAGCCTAGTGAGATTGTGGAGTTTAATAGGGGAGGTGTTTAGATTTTATGTTTATCCCCCAAATATTTGAAAACAGCTATAATTCCAAGTGGTGAATAAAATAAAGTGCATTTAGAATAAAACAGAAGTGACAATTTGGAAATATTTCATGATGGGTAGCATTTTTAGACTAAGAGGATTTTTTTCTATTTTCCTTTTATGAGAAAGAAAACTGGATTGATACTAGAGCACAAACACCAGAGAAAATGCATGATAATATGGAATTAGAATACAAATGAGGGAAAATCAATTAATCATATATTTCTAAAACATAAATATAATCCACTTGGATATCATCATTTAGTTAAAATTTAAATGTGAAATCCTTCAGAATAGTGCCTAAAAAGATGGATTCCACTCCTCAGTCTACAACTTTCCAACAGTGAAAATTTCTTTACTTTGTCATGACATAGCTTCATTTCTTGTAAAATACATTATTACAGCAATAGTGTTTATTTTACAGGCTTGTTCTCAGGATTAATTAGCTAATATATATAAAATGTGAGTCAAAGAGCCTGATATTATTTTTTCATCTTTTGATTTAGAATTTATGATAATGTTTCTTTCTACTTTGGTTCTTTTGTTCATTAGTCCTTAAACTAAGTAGTTACATATTGTTTTCAAATTACTGTTTAAACAAACTAAAGGTAAATTTTATATTTTCTTAGCATAGTTCTCATTTTTCAGCGTCTCCCTAAACACAATATGTAGCCATATTCCCTAGTTTTTTTTTCCCTAGAGTAACAGTGAAATGAATAAGATAAGTTTTTCCTATTATGCATTTCAAAAGCCATTACACAAAATAGAGAAGAAAAATCACATTGTTGATGTGCTGTAGTGTTGACATGTTGAAGCAGCAGAACTTAATTAGGATTTTTGACAGTCTTTGAATTGTCCTGAGAAAATGTCATTATTAGAAACTGTTCATCAAAGTCTTAACAAAGAAAGTCAGTTTTAGAAGATAAAATTTATAATTTCCATGTAGTATATATAGCAAGGAGTTTCTGTTATTTCAAACCTCCAGTATATCCTTAGGGGTAATACAAACTTCTAAAAATTTTGAGTCATAATTATCTAAACAGACTTCTAGAATTAATATGGTAGAAATTGTAGAAATTCTCAAAGATGTATCTAAATCCTTTATTCATGCTTTGTTTAACCAAATTATCAGAATCATCTACTTTAAGGGTAACATTTTGTTTAATCATATTTTGTGAAACAAATGTTTGTTTACCTGTGCAGGTAAACATTTTAAAAAAATTTAAAAAAGAAATAGCACACTGTACTTTGTGAGATGTCATATCTCTGAAATGACAGAAGCACAATATTTTTATTACTTAACTTTACATTATTGAAATTTATATTTTAAAGTTAATTTAAATTATGAAGCAATATTCCTTTATTTTTAATGCAGGAAGAAATATGTTTTTGCATATTATTGTGCCCAAATTATTACAGAAAAATGCAATAATATCTTATGTATATCTTTGAGTATTTATCTCTATTTCCTTTTATTTCTACTTCTTGATTTTCCTGGTTTGAATATTCTTCACTGACAATCTAAAGAAGAATATGATGATTTAGTTCTCTTTATTCATCTTCCACATACAGACATCCTGACATTGTATCCTCCCATTATATTTAGAGAATAATGTAAATTAGTACAGTCTTCTGTATTTACATTATTACTATTATGAGAACACTATGTGTAACTGAGCTATATAATACATTATGACTATTTTTTTCTTGTAAAATATTTTTCTCTAATATTTGGCCTTGTATTATGGTTACATAGTAATCTACATTCTTCTCAAAAGCTCAGCTCCTTTCCCTAATTATCTAAATATCTCCTTAATGCATTCAAAAGTATTAGGTATTTTAGTAAATTTTCTTTGAAGAAATCTCTCCAAATTGGACTAGATTTTTTTTCTCCATGCCCAGTGTATAAGGTTAATCTGGGATCTTTTTCTGAGTTCCATGTTCCTTGTTCCCTGTTTCTTCCTCTATTCTGGTTTATACCCTCAGTGTTAGTATAACACTTAGTTGAGTAGCTAAATGAGTAAGAGATGCTATGAGATAAAACTTGGAGTTCTTACATATCTAACAAAGTCCTTATTTAATTTATAGCTTAGCTGAATATACAATTATCACTTGGATATTGCATTCCTTCAGAATTCTGGAAGGCATTGCTTCCTTGACTTCTAGCTTCTTATATTGCCATTAAAAAGTCAGAAATGCATCATTTCTCATTCATTGTATATGACCCAATTTTATCCCATGTAGTACCTTTGTTTTGTCCCTGTGCTCTTACATTTCATGGTAATGTGCTTTGGTGAGAGCCTAATTTAATCTATTGTGCTATATAGGTTGGAAAGTCCTTTCAATCTGAAAATCCATCTGGGGAGTTTTTCTGATTTTTATTTTTTGATGATTTCCTCTCCTTCATTTAATCTCATCTCTCTGAATCTCTACTACTCTTAAACATGTTAATTCTGGAACCCTTATCTTGAATCTTCTACTTTTCTCATTATTTCTTCTAATTTTTCATTTGTCTTTTTGCTTTACAGTTGAGGATTTTATTCTCAAATTTTAATTTAGTTTTTAAATTCTTTTTAATTTCTCAGAGATGAACCATGCAATTTCTTGCCTGAAATATCAGAGCCTGGCTGCTGACATTCTGGAGCTGACTATTAGAAGATGATTGGTAGTCTCAACATTCAGTAAGTAAACATTTCCTTAATTATCTTATTTCCTGTATGCTATTCATACATGTCAAAGTTCCAGGTGCTCATTTTGGCCCCACAAGTTTCATTGCCCTATTTGTTCTTTAGGATTTTGACTCCTGTGGACATCATAAATCAGTATTGGGTTTGGCCAGTGGGAGGGAAGTGGATGTACTATTGTATTAAAGGGTACAGTATTCCTTTCCTATAACCACCAGTCTTTTGTATTATTGGTAATGGATCTCTCCCTTTTCACTTTCATCTTTGCTACTGGTAGCTCCTGCTCTTTCTAGCTTCAGATACCTCCCCATCCCACAGATGTTAGTTTCCATTTGTTGAATTCAATAAAACAGAGATACTTAGAGTTATGCAAGCAGTGAAAATACAGATATATTCTATTTTAAAATAACAGAGCTTGAAAATGTAAGTTATCAGATATTTGAGGATGATTGTTCACAAGAAAGGATTTATTTCTTTACACAGGATTCATCAGAGAATTAAATTGTAACTTATTTGAAGTGCATTTGAAACATGACTTCTCTTATAAGGTTTATTCTATACATTTTCTCAACTAATTAAGGCAGGGAGGAAACAGAACCAAAGGGATTAGTGAGGGGATGAAAATCAGAGGGAAAACTTTCAAATTGAATGTGAAGACCTATAGATTTTGAATATTATCATGTGAGAATTTTTGTTGTCTTAAGACTATAGTTTTTTTCTGTCATGTAGTTTTTCTGTCATGTTGAATCCTCTTGAATCCTTAGCCAAAAGAAGTGATGTTTAGTGGTATGGAGAATGGATTGATGAGGATGCAGCTTTATAACTCTAGGGCACAGCTAAAATCAAATATGGCAAGCTCTGGAAAACACAGCTTCTTCTACTTTTAAGGCTTTTCAATTTGTCATTACTGATTGGGAATTGTCTGGATTGGCTCTCTTGGTTGCTTAAATTATTCCAAGATTTTTCTTATTAGTATGAAATTATCAAATATGATGAGAGTCCCTTTTATACTCATGGATGATGGGCATTTCAGCTCTGCTTTTGGTTGGTGCCTCTGAACTCTTATGTTTTACATTGCTCATAGATTATACCTTCCGGAACATCTCTGTGAATCCCCATGTGAATTGAGTCATAGTAAAATGATCTTTTAAAGTAAAAGTGTAGATTAAACATAATTTACGTCATCTGCTAAAGATATTATCATTTCTTAATCATTGCATGAGCCATATTTTGCATAGTGAGTTAATTTGGACTAACTTAAAGGTCCAATATTTCAAGGCTGTTTACTAAGAAATTACTCTCTTAATTAAAAGATGCGAATAAGGAAAATGTCCATAACCACTGGCATAAGGGAAGTACAGTGGCAGTGTGCTTTATAAATTTCACTGATGGTGAATGTTCTTATTTACAATATTTACTAGAACCTTGTTATTCAATGTGTGTTCTATATATCAGCAACTTTGGCGTCACCTGGGCATTTGTTAGAAATGCAGACTCTCAAGACTCTGCCCAGGCCCACTGCATTAGAATCTGCATTTCAACAAGATCCTGAAGGGTACATTTCAACATTTGGGACACATAAAAAAGCAAGGCATAGTACGGTAGTCTTTGAAATCCTGACCTCTCACCTCACTTAGGAGGATTGTGTATTCCAATGGTATCAGTTTGTCAAAAACGCATCTCAGCACATTTGCTTTTTTGCATTTAATCCAAGGATTACAAATCCTATTATTCAGGAACTATAAGGTTCAATAAAACTTATTTTCTTTTCACATACCTCTGGTGTGAACTGTTTGGGCTAGGATATAACTCTGTGGTAGAGCAGTGGTTGAGAATGTGCAAGGCCATGGGTTTGATACCCACCACTATAAAAAAAATTGTCTAATGTGAAGGATTTAGAATAATAAATTTACATTCAACTTACAGACAACTGATACCAGCTTTTAAACATGCTTTAGAAAGATTAACTGGAGATTTTTTGAAAAAAATGTTTTTTCTTTGTTTTCCTTTATTTGAAATCTCTGAATACCTAAAATATGCTAGAACAATGTAGCTCTCTTAGGGGTGATTTCCACTATAGGTTGTATTCTTGTATTCCCTTTCTCTTCAATAAACATGCATTAGTTATCTACTGTGTACAAAGTCTAAATCTCTAGAGTCGTTCATAATTGCTTGTGATGGAAGGTCAAACATACCATTACAATGCCATATTATAAATGCTATAATAGTTTTGGCAACATATGATGGAAAATAGAAGAAGAGGCTAATTCAGTCTTAGAAACCAGAGGCTGACTCATAAAATATGTGACTACTTTGGGCATCTTATTATATGACTTATGATGCAAATATGCACAAATTTGGCTTGTACTTTCAGAGGAGGTGGTTGAATGAATCTTTAAGTAGAACCAAGCCTAATATTGGTAGGTTTAATTAGACTGAACTCTGTCCAATCTGAAACTTGATGGACAGGAGTACAATAAAAGGATCTCTTCTACCATGATAAAAGTAAATAGTATCCTGAACGAATATGAATACCTTGCATTAAAATAATCACCCTGAACCTAGAACAGTTTCCTTTCATTCCAGAAATTATAAAGAAACTTTTCCCCTGGCCTGGGGGCACATCATTGGCAAGGATTTCTGAAAGGATTTCTGGGGAGTGAAAAGTGGGTTTTTTCCTCTAAAACAAAAACTGTTAATTTTCCCTGCTGAGCCCAATTCTTCTTCTATATTCTTTGTCTCAGGGCAGTAAGCACAATGTGATGATTAAAAGTGGGACATAAAGGCTGAGTGAAATTGAAAATTTCTCCAAGGTTGGAGTGTGAGTGGATAATGGTGCCATTCAGGAAGACAAAGAATGCACATGTGGTTGGATTTGGGAGCTAAGCAGTTTTAAGGCTAGGACTAGGGCTGAATAGCTTGAATGATGAGCAGATTAAGTGTCAGTGGCTTAGGGGAACTTGGGCCAGTTTAGTTAGTATCTGTAATCAGTAAAAAGTTGAGCATACCAGGAAGTGGCTTTCCTATAACTGAGACCCTTGGATTATGGTTAGATATTGTCCATATCAGTTGGAGGAAGACTTGATAGGTTCCTGGAATATGAGCATAGTAGGAGGAGTTGGTAAGGCTCAGGGTATTTGGCAGCCTTTTAGTTAAAACTCCTAGTCAGTATAAGGGGACTGAAAGAAAAATCACAAAACCAAGGCAGGGTAGGAGCTTAGTGATAGAGCCCTAGCTTAGCATGTGCAAGGCCCTGGGTTCATTCCTCAGCACAGCAAAAATAAAAGGGTGGGGAGACAAGTAGAGGACAAGTCAAGTGACCTGTACAAACATGGCAAGGCCAGGAATGAAGCATCAGTCCAGTGGAATGTAGGAATCTTATTTTTTTAGTCAGGACTCTGTGAAAACTATGTGTTCAAAATGGAGGTATCTCAGGCTTATGATTAAATGAATTGTTTTTAATGTTAGGTAAGAATTTTTGAAACCCTTATGTCATTATTTAGAACTGGCTCAAGTATTAGCAAGTCTGAGTCTATAGGTTTGGGCAAAGCTGAGACAAGTGTAATTTGTTCTAATATGAATGGAATGTCACACATATTAAAATAAACATAATTTATATAATATAGTGAATCATTAGAAGTATAGTCTACTGGCAAAGATCATATTCATCAGATATAATATAAAATCACATGATGGTATTTGTTCTAGATTTCCATGTCTTAATTCCTAGAGTTCATGAAAATGTTACCATAAATGGCAAAAGGGACTTTGCAGATGTGACTAAGGTTAAGGACCTCAAGAAAGGAAGATTATTCTTTTTTATTAGTTGTTGATAGACCTTTATTATTTATTTATTTATATGTAGTGCTGAGAATTGAACCCAGTACCTTACACATGCTAGGCAAGTGTGCTACCGCTGAGCCACAGACTCAGCAGGAAGATTATTCGTGATTATCAAGGAGGTCCAATCTAATCACATGAGTCCTTAAAAATCAGAGATCCTTTCTTGGCTATAGTTAAAGAGAAAGATAGCAGCAGCAGAATGATTCAGTGGCACATCGCTACAGCTGAATTATAGGGAGTTGCCATGTTTAAGTAAATAGAATCTGCCAAGAACCATAAAATCATCAAGGAAATATATCTCCCACCTAGACCATCCAGAAGGAATGCAGCCCTCCTAACATCTTAATTTTAGCCTGATAAGGCTCAGGTAAGACTTCTCACCTACAGAACACATAAATGATATATTTGTGCTGATTCAGGCTACTATGTTTGTGGTAATTTGTTATGGTATCAGCATAAATCTATATAGTTTTGCTGTATGATTTTGAGGTTTGTAAATTATAAGCCCCTCATAGGAAAGCTTCCCTTTTCTCTTCTTTAAAATTGAGATTTGTTTCTTAGGCTGGTTATAAGAAAGAAGGAGGCGATTCATAGTGGGATAGGGAAAGGGAGCATGGGAGGAATAGATGAACTCTAGATAGGGCAGAGGGGTGGGAGGGGAAGGGAGGGGGCATGGGGATAGAAATGATGGTGGAATATGATGGACATTAATATCCAAAGTACATGTATGAAGACACGAATTGGTGAGAATATACTATGTATACAACCAGAGATATGAAAAATTGGGCTCTATATATGTAATAAGAATTGTAATGCATTCCATTGTTATATATAAATAAAAAAATTAAAAAATGTTATAAATAAGTAGAAGGAAGACAGTAGGGTAGAGAAAGGGGAAGAAGAGAAGAGAGGAGGGGCGGGAAAAAGGAAGTACTGGGGACTGAAGTGGAGTTAATTATATTCTATGCTTGTGTGATTATGTCAAAATGAACCCAACAATTATGTATAAATATAATGTGCTAATAAAAATAAATAACTTCAGAAAAAAAGAAAGAAATATTCAATGAGAGTTAAATGATCACTTCTAGTGTTTGGTGTAGAGTAAGAGTACTATAAATGGTGGCTATTATTATTTTTAAGGCTTAATTTTTAGAGAATTTTTAAATTCAAAAAAATATTGAGAAGTACCTTCAGAGATATCCCATAAACAATGTATCCCACTAATGCAATTATCAACATCCAGTACCAAAATGGTGCATTTGGTGTATTTGATGAACCTACATTGATGAATCGTTATCAAAGTCTATAGTTTGAATTAGAATTCACTCTTGGTGTTTACACTATGAGTTTTGAAGGCATGTTTATAAAACATTTATCTTTTCCCTTGACAAATTTCCTTTAAAGTTTATTCTGTCTGAAATTAATGTAGCTATATACTCTTTCTTTTGATTAAAATTAGCATGGCATATCTTTTTCCATTCATTGATTTTTATCTATATATGTGTTTATATTTAAAGTGGTCTTGCTTTTTAGACAATATATAGTAGGGTCCTATTTTGGGTCTGTTCTGACAATCTCTGTCTTTTTTTTTTTTTTAAGAATGATTATTTTAGTTGTCCATGGGCCTTTATTTTTTATTAATATGCAGTGCTGAGATTTGAACCCAGGGACTCACACATGCCAGGCAAGCTTTCTACCACTGAGCCACAACCCCAGGCCCCTCTGTCTTTTAATTGGTGAATTTAGACCTTTGCCATTCATAGCGGATATTGCTATAGATGGATTAATACCTGTCATATTTGTAACTGTTTTATATTTGTTACCCTTGTCCTTTGGTGCTTTTAAAAATATTTTTAGTTGTTGATGGACCTTTATTTTATTTATTTATATGCAGTGCTGAGAATCAAACCTGGTACCTCACACATACTAGGCAAGCACTCTACTACTGAGCTACAACTCCAACCCCTTTGGTCCTTCATTGTCTTTTTTTTTTCTGCTTTGTCATTTTAATTGAAAATTTTATGTGATTCCTTTTTTCCATTTCTCAGTATGTCAATCATACTTCTTTTGTTAGTTGTTTTAGTCTTTTCACAGAGTTTGCAAGATACATTTACAACCAATCCATTCGACAGTCAGATACTACTATAGTGTGAGTACATTATAATAACAAAACAAACCTAATTTCTATTTCCCATCCTTTTTATTATTGTTATCATTCATTTAAATTATGTATAAGAATACACACACACTCATATATACCTATTTGTATGCACAAATATACACACATACATATGCATACAAGACAAATACACATATATATACATATACATATGTGTAATATATTGTTGTTATTATTTGAACAAATGTTTATCTATTAGATCAATGAAGAATAAGGAAAATAAAAGTTTTTACCTTTACCTATTCCTTTCTTTGTTGTACATGAGTTTCTGACCTATATTATTTTCATTCTCTCTTAAGAAATTCTTTTAACATTTCTTGAAAAGTGCATTTATTGGCAATAGATTTTATAAACCTATTATTTTGGGGATGCTTGTTATATGGCAATGGATGATTGGAATACTAAATTCATGTGACAAGTGATTTTTTTCTTCATGATCTCTAAGTGCCCACGGGCATCTATGACCATAGAGTTTTGTAATGCTGGATGATGCTTAGCAATACAGGTGTTAAGCCACAATTTGGAATCATCTTTGAAAGTTTCAAAATCTCTTTGAAGAGAAGAAAATGTTGAAGATAGGTGAAGAATAATAACTAAGAAGGTTTCTTTTTTGTTTGTTTGATTTCTGAGCTTAGGTCAAGTGTAGAAACCTTCATAGTTACAAAGTTCAGCAGTAAAACTTTTTCCATCATTGCTCATGTTTCTAATCAGAGATATGACACAAGAAGAAGAATTGCATAGAACATACTCTGAATAAAAGTAAAATTTTATTCCATTAATGTTGTCACCATAATTTAATCATATATTATTTTCTCAGCTAGACATCCTTGTTACTCACCTTTAGCTTTCTTACTACCATTCCTTAAATTGTGTGGTCCTCTCTTTTTGAAAGGCTTCTCTACTCTTGAGTTACTTGATGAATACCTACTTATTTTATGAAGGCTAGCTAAAATACCACCTCTCCCAGCAAAACATCTCTTGATTCTCTCAGCCAAAATCTCTGTTTATGCCTGTATATGTGATGATATCCAAATTAATGAATGGGCAGAATAAAAAATATTCACCGACTTGGATATATAAGCTATAGGGATACAGATTTGTCAAGTGGCCTAATGATAATACCAAATGTATTTAAATATGTACACATACATATTTAAAATGACATTCATAAAACATTGGTTGTTTTAGAAATATTACTATGTTCTATTTTCAGTTTTTTAAACAATATTATTCTAACTCTGTACATGTGGCTTTCAGCATCATTGTCTTCATGATCACTGAACTCAACTTCTTTTGGGCCTCCTATATAGTTTCCCAAAAGATATCATTTTTGCTTCAATCTATGCGGTTCCAGATATACCTTTTCCTATAATGTTGCTGCTACAAGTTTTAATCCAAGCTACCAAAATTCATTCCTATGTGAGTAGAACAATGTTTTATTTTCCATTTTCCTTTTAATGTATATTAATGATTTCCACAAATTAACCATGTATCATTACTTGCAAATGTAAGGGTACATGTAGCCCCAGGATTCATTACTGAATCTAGGTCGAATGTATTTTCCTCTTTAAAACCTGATTATTTTAGCTGAAATTGGTTGATATTTATCTAAAACAAGTATTTTCAATATTGCCTACAGCGTAGAATCACCCAAAGAATATTAAAAACTACAAGCAAAGGATCCTGGGGCAGGGAACCTCTCAGAATTTTAATTGAATTGCTGTAGGAGAGAGCCTCAGAATTTTAGTTTTTGAAACATTCCCAGATGTTTCTAATGTGGAATAAGAATTGAGAACCACTGACCTAAAACTACCACTGGTAGAGCAGTGGTTCTCAAAATGAGGTCCTCAGACCAGCAGCATTATTGTCACTTATATATTTCTTAGAATTGTAAATGCTCAGGCTCTAACTCAGACTGGTTGAATCCCAAACTCTATGGGTGGAGATCAGCAGTCTAGATTTTGACAAAATCTACAGGTGATTTTGATGCTGTAGATCCATGGGTTTAGGCTAACAGGACTTTCTTGAATAGTACTTTATTGTTCAATGTCTATTTATTGATAGAACATGTAGTATGAAAAAAATATATAAGGAAGTTATCAGGTAGATATACTTTGGGGAAAATGGCCTGTTTTGCATTCATGTATATGTAATAATCTGTCCTGAATGCCTACAGTTCTTTAATTATACATCTTTTAGGTATGACCACTTTCCACATTGCAGTAGTTTCTTTCCTATTTTTCCCTCTAGGCTAAATATTCTAAGAAGGATCCAAGGTCAAGCAAGAGTATAAAGAATGGGGATTATGGATTTATCCACAGATAGAGGGTGGCAAATTAGATGACAGTGATCAGAGAATACCTCAAAACATTTATGCTCTCAGCCTCCCTCTGTCATGAAGTTTAGTTGTCCACTTATTGCTTCCTCTGTCATTCTTATTTTCCCTCATTTCTGTAATCATAATGGAGAAAGATAAGGTAGTATTGTACTCATTTCATGGTTAGTTCCAAGTAATGAGAAGTGGGTTGGTTATATCACAAGGCATGGCCAACTCTGTGTACCTTTAAAAGGTAAGCAAGTGCTCTCTACCTGTAGGCACTAACTATGGGATCATATGGGTAGATGCATAAAAATGTAAGTGTTTTTTCCCTATCTTCTGTACACATTGTGTTTATAGTTAGCAGTAAAAAATTATGTACTTAAAATTTATTAACAGGGTAAATCTCATATTCTGTTCTTAATACACACACACACACACACACAATCACAAAGGGACACATACAAGAAAATTCTGGAGGTGATAACATTTATTGCCTGGATTGGGTGATAGCAACATGAATGTATACATATGTACAAACTTACCAAATTTCATGCAATTTTAGTATAGCAATTATACCTAGAAAATTATATCTTAACAATCATAAGTAGAAAAAATACATTTTAGGACAGTGCCATTCACCAAGGTTTTCTTAGGGCCTAAGTAGAGGCAAGTAAGACCCCTAAAGCACAAATCTCCTTTTTAGTGGTAATTTTAGAATTCAGCCACACAAACCTTCTTCAGTTGTACACATAAAAATACGATGTTTTAATGTTACCTCAAGGCTTTAATATAGGAATTGTAAACCTTTGGTTTTCGCACTGGAGAAAGAATCAGTAATAACTTTAAAATACCCTTGAGTTTCCCTCTGCTCATTTATCTCCCAGATCTATACTTCATGTTTTCTTTCACTGATATCCTTTTGTTTCTAATAATTGACTTCTGAGATTAATAAATTCTTGAAAGCATAAGAAAAAATGAAAATTTGTCTCCTTGGGAACAGGGGCAAATATTTTTTAAGAGAGCAAAATGAAAAGATGCAGTTATTGTTTTTGAAGCCAGCAGCAGATTGTGCTAGCAATAAAGGAGAGTTTCTGAGATGCTTAATGGAATTGGAAGTTCTGTCTTTGCTTTCTCTGTCATACTTTGCCTGTCCTTTCAACACCATTGGTGTGTTTTATAAACATGAAAAACAAAACAACAAAGCCCTTAATTGCTGTTAAAACAAGCTGTATGGAAAATACAAAATTGATGATGTATATACTAAGCATTCATTACTCTGTAATAATATTAGAAGAGAACAAACACCTCAAGATGAGACCAATTTTGAACATTTTTCCTTGGGGAATGTACTCAGGAACTATCCCTTGAGTTTTCATGAGTGAATTGAATTTCTTAGAAAGGGTAATAAGTAGCCGGGCATGGTGGTGCATGCCTATTCTCCCAGGTGACTCAGGAGGCTGAGGCAGGAGGATTGCAAATTCAAAGCCAGCCTCAGCAACTTAGCAAGACCCAGTCTCAAAATTAAAAAAGGGATGAGGATGTAGCTCAATGGTAATGTGCCCCTGGGTTCAATCCCCAGTACAAAAAAATGTAATGGGAATCTAGAATGTAGTTCTCTGCTAAGTATCAAATAAGAGTCTTGCTCAAAATCATTTGAACCTGCTTCTAGTTGCCTTCCAGTGACCCCCAAATGGAAGTGGTAAAGACTACATTACTCAGGTTCTTTTGCAGCTGATGTTCTTCATGTGATCTAGCTTCTACCAAGACAACAAAGATTGGGAAGGCAGAAGCAAGCACCATATGGCATGACTATGCAACTCTTTTGATAGGCAAGATGGTAGAAGCATTTGGTTCTTCAGAGGCATGTAAGGAAAGGTGTCTTTGCCTAGTCCCAGCTTCATGGGTCTCCAGTGGAGAGCACTGGCAAAGACAGCATCTGGAGATTCCATGAAATACTCCTGTATTGTGATTGGAAATTCTTAAGGCTTTGTTGCTGCTGACTATGTATTATCCAAGCTCATTTTCTTAGCCAGTGTCAAACCTCTGGCCTCTATACTTCAGATGGAAAATTTAGAACCCAGTAAAATTTTGAAATACTAAGAAAGAAAGGAATATCATGAATATGAGTGCACTTTGAAAAGAATAAAGCACCATTCTCTGTGTGCTTCTCTACATTACATTAAACTCTGGGGCACCCTTGCCTTCTATGGTTCTCTCTTTACATATCACCAGCACTTGTATCTTGGATCTACATGATTTATGGAGTCTCTTATGCTGAGGTGGCATGCAGACTCCACCTCTCTTACTAGATGTGTGACCATGGACTAATCACCATTCCTCCTGGAACCCACATTGTAAAATTATACCTTCCCTATTAATATACAGTCATATTATTTTTTATTGACTGAATCAGTTAAATAGGTATTTTTATTTATTTAGGTTGCTCTACTTTGCCATCAAAACAAAGCTAACTTAACCACTTCATACATTCACACACACACACACACACACACACACGCACGCACACACGCCTACACACCTACTTGGTTTCCTTTATTGAGGAAAGCACTTGCAATTCATGTTGACCCAAGTTCCCTTATTGTAAGTATCACTGGGTTTCAGGAAGGGCCAGTGTCACCTAATGCACTAATGTTTACCACATAGGCTACTGAAAAGGTACCCATGAAAGAAGACAGATAAGACAAGTGGAGAGGCAAGAAACCTGATAGAACCTAAGTGTGTGTGTGTGTGTGTGTGTGTGTGTGTGTGTGTGTGTGTACATTCATGCATGTGTGTGGGAAATAATTTAGTCTTTTTTCTTTTGATGGTAAATCACAGAAGCTTAAATAAATTGATTCCAATTATTTTTAACTAATTCATTGTATATGAATTGTACATGAATATGAATGGGGAAGGTGTAATTTTATAATGTCAAAATAGAACAATTTTTAAAAAATAAAAAAGATAAGTGTTCCAAAAATGCTTGCAAAAAGGAAAAGAAGGTTTTATATCCACTTCCAGTGATTTTGAATTTGTTAATTAGCTAAATTTAACAATCTCAAAATGTATATATACTTTAAACATCATGTTGCACAAGATGGAAATATAAAATGTCTGTCAGTTAAAAATAAAAAATACATTTTAAAAACTAGCTGCAATATAAATGAGAAGGGACAGGGAGGTATAACAAGTAGCTGAAGAGGTAGCCATTTATAAAATCTATGGTGGCTAAAAAGATCTCTTATCAGTCTAGATTTTTAAGGACATTTTCAAAAGAAAGATGTATTATAGAAGAAGTCATAATCAGAATTACTCAATATCTATATTAGGTTTTTCTTTTATTTAGAAGAGAATGGTCCTAAAAGCAGACAGAGTGGAATAGAAATTATTAAGAAGAAAGTAAACCCCAAGATGTATGAAGAATGAGGCATTCCTACCTGCTTTAAATGAATCTGTCTTCAGAACTAGATTAATTATATACAAGGGTACAGGAAAAGGTGTTTGCATATGATAATATAAGCACATTTTTGAGAGTTTTGGAAAATGTTTAATTAGTCTCCAATCAAAAAATACATATGCTACCAATGATTCTCATACTAATTCTTGCTTCCTGAAATTATGATTGATTAGAAAACAATGATTAATAGGAGATAGTATATTCACTAAGAATAAGTCAAACCAAACTATTTTGTTTTACATCTTACTTTGAGTTTTAGATTGAAAGAGAAGATTCCAAAGGTATTGTGTGTTTTATTTAATTAATGTATTTCACAAAATATCTTATGGGATCTATGTAGGGAAAAATGGAGAAATGTGAACTGGATGATACTCAGTTAAATGAATTTATAGTCTGCCAAACAATTTCAGCTCTTCTCCCCACCCTATACATACTCCTTCCTTCAAAACAAATAAAATACATAATATCTCTGCCCTTGGTCTTGTCCTACTCAACATTTTAATGGTATGTATAATGACATAGAAGGCATACTTATCAAATTTGCAGATGACATAAAGCTTGGAGCAATAGCTAATATACTGAGTAACTGAATCTTAATTCAAAACAATCTTGACAGGCTGGAGCTCTGGCCAAAGCTAACAAGATGAAATTTAATAGTTATAAATGTTAAATCTTATATTTACGTTCAAAAAAATCAACTGTACAAATGCTGGGTGAGAGAAAATTTGGCTTAGAAGCCATTTCTATGAAAAAAATGCCAGCTTTTTATCTGTAACTATAAACTCAATATAAGCCTCCAACTTCTGTTGGTAGAAGGCCAAAATATTTGTTATATCCCTACTATGCGCCAACTGTATTCATTATCTTATTTAACTCTTTTGACTACTTTCCAAAACAATATTTATCTATATATGTGAGAAAACCAACGAAATTCTTCCCCTGAATGCTACTATTAAATATAAGTTTCAGTTCATATTTAGCTCTTATTTATAATTCAGCATTTCAGTATAGCTTTGTTATTTAAACTATGGGCCATACACCAGGTTTTTAGAGGTGTAGAATCTCAGGCTTTGCCCCATTTCTATAGATTTGACAAAACTTGCTTTAATCTCATTGCCAGTGATTTTAAAGCAGAGTTGAAATATAACTGAGAAGAGATAGGTATTCTAAATGATGTATTTGCATAGTAAAATTTGAAAAAGACTGAATTGTATTACACCTACCTCAGGTTAACAAAGCCAAGGTTGTAATAACATTTTGGATGGCTAGCTGATTGACCAGTGCCTTGATCAGGTCTTCACAGGATGGCATTATTTTGGTCATGTCTATCACTAACCATATCTGCACTACTTATATCATACTGGAAAACTCTTATGTAGTTCTGTATGCTATATTTTAATATTGAGTATTAATAAACTGATAGGTCTGAGAGACATGATGGAGTATTAAGAGATGTCAACAACAGGTCCAACAGAAAGAATTTAAGAAATTAGGAATGTATGGTTTTGAGAGGAGTCACACGTAAGGTAGGGTAATTTTCTCAAGTATTTGGAGGGATGCTACTAGGAAAAAGGGCTATTAAAAATTTAATTGGTTAATCCATTTAACTCATTTTTACTTCATTAGGTATTTATTGAGCACCTCTGTGTACCTATTATTGAAATGTACATATCTTTAAACTATTAAGCAGAGTAAGATCAAGGGCAAATATATCATACCATTTATTTTGGGGGAAGGAAAATACTACACAGGGTATTGAAGAAGGAACTAAGTTTTAGGATTACTGTTGAGAAAAAAAAAAGTGGCTGTTTTCAAGGAGATAACAACCCAGTGGCTTTATGGTACGTGATACATTATATGTATAGGTAATATACATATCAATAAACACATTGATATTATTTTAGAATATTGATGGTATATGATGTCCAGATGATAAAGAGAGTCTTGGAGAAACAGTTTTAATTCTGGGAGTCAAGTGGTCAGAGATATCTTCTTGGAGGAGATGAAATTGGACCTAAATCTTGAGTAACAAGATGGAGCCAACCATGTAAAAGCAGAGGAAGAACATTCCAGGTAGAAGGAAGACTAAATACAAAGTGTCCATGAAAGGAGTAAGTGTGGAATTGTCTAGGATAGTCCCAAATGGAACAATATAAGGACGGAATGGCCAGATTTCCAGAAGCACATTTTAATTTATTAACTTTGAAGATCTTTCCTTCTAACGACAACATCCAGCAGGGAAATGAGTAGTGAGTCTCCAGTCACATAATGTATTCCAGGGTAGGCTAGATGATTTATCCTGAAAGATTTAGAGTGGAATTCAAATGTAAATGACTAGAGGGAATATTCTTCAAGTCTTGTCCATGTCTAGAGGAAACCAAGGCTGAAAACCAAGTCCATAGTTTATTGTTTTTTTTTTTTTTTAAAAAAAACAGGTTTCCAAAGAAATACTTTTGTTCTTATCATTATGGCTCTTCCTACAAAAGAAAAAATTGCTATTTAAAAATATCTGTATTATTAATCTCCTTATGTCTGTCTTCCTTTCTCTCTCTTATTCCCTCCCTCCCCTTACCATCTTTCATTACTGCATGTATAAATCAATCTTTGGGGGAAATATGACTATAATTAGAATTCATTTAATTATAAATAAATAACCCTCCATCCACAGTTATCTGCAAATAGACTACATGTGATGATGGGTATATTTTTCCTCTGTGCCACTCTCAGCAATGGTGGGAGACTGAAACAGTAACTTATCAGTTACCATGGTTTCCAATGGAGGCAATGTAGCATGTAATTATTGCATACAGCTATCATTACTAAATTCTGTATGGCATTTGATATAATTCAATAAATAATTTGAGTCATAACTCCAGAAGGAAGGTATAACTGCTTACAGGGTAACATTTTAAGGAAAATTACCTAATATTTTTCAGACAGCTTGCTGATGAAGGGCACTGATGAATAAAATTTGGTAGTTGGTTCTAATTGCTTTTCTCATATCACAGGAAAAATTGGTAAAAGGAGGTTTCAAGTCTAACTTGATAGGTAAAGTAGTGTTGATTCAGGTACTAAATGAAGCAAAACCCTTCATTTGGTTTTTAGCATGGTATTTAGTGAATCTTTGGGTTTGTACATCTTTAACAAAGAAATAAAAATGCATGCTTTGTGAAACATATAATATAGAAAAGAGAGAGACTTTTAAACCAATCTACCATCTCCTCCCTCCCTGCAGATTCCAGAGCAAGTTTCCCCAATTTGTCACTGAGAGCTAACTAATTAAGGAGTTGTCACTTTCCTGGCCTTTTCGCAGTGCTGTGCACACTACAGGATATAAATGTGGGTGTGAGGGTAATCCTTCATTATATATTCAAGGGAACTGCCAAGTGTTTCCATTTGTATTGTTATCATTTGAAGATAAATAATTTCAATTTATTCTAATAAAAGGCAGCCAGACATGTATCTGCTTTAAGCTTCTTCATGCCATTGATAACCCCCACTCTTAATAGATTTTCCCAGTCACTTGCTTTCTATATTGTTGCACAAGAAAGCCAAGGTCTTAACTAAGTCAGAAATTGGCACCAGCAATTTCTCTGGAAACAGAAACACTGATGCAAAATTGTTCTTAATCTTTTCATGAACTATATCATTCTGGTAAATTTTTAGATCTTCAGTAATAACCATCTGGAATACTTACAGGAATCTACTTACCAATATCTCTATCTCACATATTTTCCTTCTTTTTTTCAAGCATATGCATGATATTATATTCTCTTTCTCATTCAGATACTGTGGGGTATGTATAGAGAAGTATGAGAAGGGATAGCATATATGTTATTTATCTTAAGAAGTATATGGTTGACCTGAAGGAAATGAGCAACATACACCATGGAAAGAACACACATATTATAATATATATGAGCTGGATTTTTCACCACCTTTGCTCATTTTGCCAATGGTCCATTTTAGGACTACTATGTGGGATCACTGGTTCCAGAGCTCCATTTGAGTTTGGCTGAAGCTGTCATTAGTTCTGAATTGTAGCTCAACATTTTCTTCTGTCCACTGTTCCTTCCTTTTTCTCTTTCCACAATCATTGGTTCCAAGGAATGCTCCTTAGTAAATGTATTGCATACAAAACTTCATCTTGGAGGGAGTTTCCTAGGGAACCCAAGTTACAATAATATCTTTTCCTTTAGGCTAGACCAGTTTCCCAACTAGTATAATGTGAGATGCTGGTAGGTAACAAATGAGATCTAGTTGTGGTAAGATAATCATTCTCCCAAGCTTTCAAAATAGCTGGGCCTGGCCTAGGGTGAATGGAAACCCAACTGATCATCTGGAGTTTCTAGATTCCTTGACCTCTTACCTCAGGTGCTATACAGTTTTCATTTTCTATATGAGCCTTACCACTTAAAGGTTGGATGAAGGTACTGTGCTTTCAGGAATTCTCCAAAGACAGACTGTTATTCCTAGGAGTTGTCAGTTTTTATATTAGATGTTATCCCTTCAAGTTTGACACGTTTATCACTTGTCAGTTGGAAACTTGAAAGGGAAATCTGAGCATTCTGAAGCACTGAGGCTTAGGATAGTTAAATTTTGATTGGGAAATAAAAGAATATGGGAGTTTATATTGAACTTGGAAAAGTGTCCAATTGAGGGGATTTTATAGATTCTTTACAAATAAATCAAAATAGCTAAGGTTCTTTTTAAAGCTGTTCTCTGCTGTTGCTTTCTCTTTTTCTCCACCACCCACACATTTTTCTTCTTCTCCAAGAGCTGCACACAGCATTTTTTTCATAATACATTATATTAATTTCACAGCAATACTTTAAATAGTGGCACAGCTGCAGTTGTCATTGAGCAGTGTATGAAATAACCTTGCAGTAGTAACTGTTATTTATTCTTACAGTTGTTTGGGTTTAATTATATGTGGGCTTTGCCTTAACTTATAAAAGGTATTTATATAATCCTCATTAATAACTGTAATTCCAGAAGATAAAAGTTATAATAAGAGTTTACATTTTGATAATGCTGTTCATACAAGTACCTGAAGTACTTTGTATTTAAAAAAAAAGGAATGCTAAAGGACAAAACTGATATTATTTGGATTTTAAATATTTGCAGGCTTTCAGTATAGAGAATTATTCCAAAGTTACTTAGGGATAGGGAATAGTTTCTTTTTCTTTACTTTCCAACAATGTTGCTTCCTTCAAACAGAAAAGTATTGCACAGAGAATGTTAGTAGGAATGGGATACTCTTGCTTACACTTAAACTATCTTGAAGCTTTTGCAATATTGTATTTTAAGCTATTCCAGTAGAATGCTGGAACTTGTTCCCACTATTTTTGAGAGTTGATTATGGTGTATCTATTCTCAACCTGGTGTCCAGAGGCACC
Source organism: Marmota flaviventris (assembly GCF_047511675.1). Taxonomy (NCBI): domain Eukaryota; kingdom Metazoa; phylum Chordata; class Mammalia; order Rodentia; family Sciuridae; genus Marmota; species Marmota flaviventris. Next base: position 17,070,217 of record NC_092518.1, on the reverse strand, counting down.
ATGTTAGTTGCTTGAATTTAGCCATGGAGAATATTTACATCACTGTAAAAGCTAACAATCAAAGGTTTCCCTCATCCATTTCCAAGGGAGCCAGTTGTTAAATATTTGACAGTATACAACTGCCATCCATTTATATCATTCCCAGGATAAATTGTAGCCTTATAAGGAAGTTTTCCTAAAGATACAGTGTAAAAACTAAACAGATTGGCATTCACATTCTTTCCAAATTTTAAGTGTATCCAGAGCCTTGACTCTTGATGGAGGCTGAATGAACTCAGAAGTTTTGGGTAATTTTGTAAAGGTAACTCCCCTGTAATTCAGACCCAGAATTTTCCAATATTAATGCCTCTTTGTAAGTTTTCTCTGCCCAAGTTTCTATTCACTATAAGAAATGAAACAAAGGGCTTCTCTTAGGGTTGAAATGACTTCTCTTTGCTTTTAAGTTTGAAGGTGTTATATCTGATATAAACAAAACTTAATTGGTGATTGCTCATTTGTGATTAAGCTTATTCAAATTTTGGCACAAATCATTTACTGAGCTTCAAGGATGTGTGGGTATTGAGTGGAGATAGAGAGCAATTAATAGATATCTAGTAGTTGGGGGATGGAAAAAGACCATGATGATTCCGAAAGTTGGCCATAAATATGGAAATTCTACTTCTGTTAAGTTACTGAACTCCCCAGGTTAAGTGAATTTCAGCAAAATAAGACATATGTGAATACATTCAACTTTGTTGTGGTACAGCTTCAGTTTTAATGGAAAGCATGAAACTTTCCATGTATTAATACTTTGACTATTGGACTTAGCCAGGTTCATAGTCTAGATTGTTTCTTCACTGAACCCCCTAATAGTTACCTCAATAGATATAATTACCTTCATATAGACGATTCCAAAGAGTTGTAACAACATTATTATATTGGCAGTGTATTTGATTACAATATCCAAGTATTATCCTAAACAAAACAAATGGGAGCTTGGAATAATAGAAACTAAATTAAAAATGATACACATGGAAAATTGTGAAACAGTGGTTAGAGGAGGCAGCATCACTGAAAATTTCTATCTTGAAGCCTAATTAACTAATCCAAAAAAAGTGGTTTAGGTTTTATGGTTTAAAAAATAACTAAGTAGAAAAACAAAGAAAATGATAAGCTTAAGCCATAAACTTGAAGAGTGGCAGAAAAAGCCAAAAGAAAAACAGTTCAGGGGTTCTGATGGAGGAGAAAATAACTCTTATCACAGAAAGGTATTCAATAAAATTCTGAGAATTTCCCCGAATACTACTCTTTTGTGGAGAAAATCTACTAAGGGAATAAACAAGTAAAACTGGGAAAGTCAAGGAAAAAAACCTTTAGGATTGTATTGCTTTTACATTCAGGTCCAAGACAAGGGTTCTTGTTTTCTGAGGAACAGTGAAGAGTTCAGAGAACAAGCTGGGCTATGTTGGACTTTGGCACAGGATTTCAGAAGAGAAAGAGAGCTCAAATTTCCCAGCAAGTGTTTCACACAGTTCAGGTCAAATGTTGAATCTTCCTAAAAACTCAGGCAAGGCTTGAAATAACTCAAAGTGAACAGAGAAGTAGGAAAAAATAATCTGAAATAAGTATCAAGGTGTCAAGAGATTTCACTCAAAATATCCCTGAATAAAAAGAAGGTATGAAATACACTAAGTGTGAGACAGATGAAATGAAGTAAAATAGGAGCTATGATAATATCAAATAAGAATAGGAAACAAAAATGAATAAAAGAAAGAAGGAAAGAATGAGTGAAAATAGCCAAATCTAAACCAGAAGAACTAGTTTTGACTAAAATTCAAACTTAAGAAGAAAGTGCTCCAAAATTATTCATGCTCTTAAAGAATTTGCAATGCATTTTAATCAAGTAAAAGCAGAACTACAAAGAAGATACCAAAGAATAAGATGAAAGGGGAGACTGAACAATAAATAAATTCAGAACTAAGAAAGCACATTACAAATATATATGCAAGTGAGAAAAATACAGCTGAAAATGAAATTTCAGTACAAAATTTGGAGCAAAATGTTTAGAGGTATAATAGAGGAAAACTTCTAAAAAATGAATGAAAATACTGAGTCTTAAGGAAACATGATTCATAGCAGGACAAATTATTTAGAACTAATGACACTGAGACATATTCTGGTTAACTCATTGCTCTTACAAATAAGGAAATAGTTTCTTTAAGCCATGCTTTTAAGTCCCAGCTACTTGGGAGGGTGAGATGGGAAATAAGTCAATTACTTGAGCCTAAAAGTTTGAGACAGGCCTGGGAAATATAGTGAGAACCTGTTTCCAAAAAAAAAAAGGAATCCATAGTTCTTTGAATATCCAGGCAGAAAAATTGATTCTCAGGGAGAAAAAATCAGAACAGTCCCTAATATTCTGGAAGTAGTGAATTTCCTCATCCAAATAAAATTATTGTTATAGATACTTTTAATTTCAGGATAAACAAAATGGCCTAGGGAAGATAAGTGATATACTGCAGATCTCATAGTCAATAGTAGAGTTTGTTTATACTAGAGCCCAGATATTCTAATTTTGGTTAAGCTTTTAGAGAATCATATGTGTAGCTTCTTTTATGCATTCAAAGTACCATAAAACCTTTATTTATTTAGTATCTTAATTTATTATTGATCATGTGTGTGCTCGTCTTTCAGGAAAGTCGTTCTAAGCATTTCCATCAGTTATACAATGAAATGCAAGTTTTCCTGAAAGGATGGTACCTTTCTGGACATGATGGATTTATAAATTTCTGAGTAAGAGTAGTTGGGAGGTAAGAGAAAGTTACCCACTGTTTAGGGTTAAAGGCATGGACAGTAGTTTGACCTAGCAGAAAATCAGTATTCAATCTTCTAAGGTACTCAGAAGAAGGAAACTATGGAGATAATAGAATTTAAATTTAATAGAGAAAATATGTTATATGAAAAAGACCTATTTGTTTTCTATTAATCTCCCTAAGCTCTGTTCATATAATGATCCAATTATATCAGTCACACAAAATGGAGAATATAAGAGCATAACACTATGAAACAGCCTGAAATTATAGTTACTATTGATAACATCCTGTCCCCATATACCCCACTCATGCAATGATATTAGCTCATCCTTGTTATTTATAAATTGCTGTTATTTTTTAAATATTTATGAGTTGAAAGTAAGAAAAAATATATATAGGGCTAACTTTTATTAACAATGAGCTGTGCTTTGTATATTGGCTTTTGGGGCAAGGTATACATTGTCTATTCTTTCCCTGATTTTTCCCCCTCTATGCAACTGAGTAACTGCATAAAGGAAAGACAACATCCTTTAGGAATTACTATCATGACCTTCTGTGTGAATTATTGGCTTTGCAACAGCCTGCAGATCTATTAGGTCTCTTTGCTGATAGCAGCAGCATTTAAAAAAAATACTTCCATTGCCCTCCTCCTTCTCTGCTACAACTGAAGACTAAAGATGCTGAAGTCATCATGCAAAATGGCTGTTATACAATGGTCACATGGTAAGGAGTCCCAATCTGGTTACTACTATTTAGAATGTCCATTTCTCTCAAAAGACAGAAGATTCCTAGCAAAATCTATCTCTAAGTTTAGGATGTTTTGAGCACATTCCTACATACAATGAAAGAAATGTGCTTTTCATTATGGGAATAGATTATTTTTGACACTTTGAATAGCTTTTGCAATGTCTGCTGAGATAGTTTTTTTTTCCCTAGCTAAAGTGTTGATGGTTATTATACTTTTGAATACAAATTATTTTATAGTTAATCTTATCAGGTTTTTCAGTGGGAGTTGGGGCAGAAGAAATTACAATTTACTGTAGTTGAATATATCTATAAGAAATGTAAGTTTTCATATGTAGCTTTAGTTATACACCTGAGTTAAATATGAATCTTATATCTGTCTCTTTTAGGAAATGTGAAAAATTACTAATTACTACTTAATAATAAATCAATAGCTTTTTGATTGGGGGAAAAACGCCTAATCCAGTGTTTTGGTCAGCATTTTGGTGCTGTTACCAGAAGACCTGACAAGAACAGTTTATTTGAGGACACACAATTTCAGAGTTGGTCTCAGTCTGTAGATGGCAAACTACATTGCTCTGGGCCTGAGGTGAGAGAGAACACCATGGCAGAAGAGTGTGGCTAAGGAAAGTGGCTTAGAACATAGCACCAGGAAGTGGAGAAAGAGCTCCCCTCAGCATGGATAAAATACAAACCCTAAGGGTACACCCTCAACAACCCATCTCCTCCAGCTATATCCCACCTGCCTAGAGTTAACATCTAGTTAATTCCTCTCAGTGGATAAATGCACTGATTTGATTAAGGCTCTCAAAGCCCAATCATTTCATCTGTAAATTTTCTTGCATTGTCTCACACGTGAGCTTTTGGGTGACGCTTAATATCTAATACATAACACCCAGTGTTAATCATTTATTCATTTAGTCAATCATTCCATCACTCATCAAAAATTGTATTAAACATTTACCATGTGCCAGGCTGAATAGTTGTGGTAAAAAAGACAAAATACATGATCTCATAGGCTTTCTAGTCTAACTCATAAAAAGTAAATCCTAAACAAAGAGCCAAAAGCTATAAAATGTCTAAGGAGTTCTAGTGCTGGGTAAGACTGAGTAAGCAACTCCACTTTGTCTCCCTCTGAATAGCTATAAAACTTGAAAAGAGTGTAAGGAACAGTTATTTGAGGGCTCTGAAATTTAAATGGTAGCAAGCAGAAAGGAAAAAAAGACAAGAATTAAAAAGAAACATTGAACTTGAAATGAGTTTACCCTTTTATCCCTTTATATTCCCCAGAATGAAGATAATAGAGCCTGAGAAATAGAAATAGGCTTTGGATGAGGAGAAAGTGATTAGATTCAGGAGAATCCCTTATTTCTGGCTCTAGAAGGAGGAAGACAGTCTCCTAATGCTCAAAACTGAAAACCTCCCACTTTTTTATTTTCTGAATTCTGTCACACCCTATCCCAAGCAATCTCATGGTAGAAAATGAGGTGAATGAGATACTAACAATCCACAGTAGCATAAACACTCATAAGGGTAATCTTTCTCTTTAATGGAAGAAGATGAGATCCCAAGAGGGTGAGACAAACTCCTTTTGATTTTTTTTTAACTTTCTGTCACCTGGCCCCAAATACAGCACAGGTGACAGGAAATGTGTAGCTAGAAAAGATAAATAAAACTCTAATTTTTTGGCTAGAGGACCACAAAGGGAAGCCCCATGAAACCATAACATTTTGGGGAGAATGTGGAAAGGAAAGTGGTATTCCAACTTCTTAAATTCTTTATGAATCGCCAAACTCACCCATGGCCAGGGGTGCTGACAGCTGACCTATTCAGCATACTACAGACTTGGAGTGCTGAAGAACAGGATAGATCACTGACTAGATAGCTGGCCACTGGGTGGTGCGCATAAAGGACCGATGTAAACAATTCTGGAAAATCTTTGGAATTGGAACTGACATGAAACCTCAACCTACAGAAGGCTGGTCCGAACCCAACAAGTTAATTTCCTACTAAAACAATAATAACATTATTTACAAGACCCGGAATTCTATAACAGGATCATTAAAATATTCTACAGTATATGGAGAAATTACTCAGTATGCTAGGGAAATTTTACTTGAATGGGATTAACACACACCAACAATTAACTTACACCAACACTGAGATTACACAGTTGTTGGAATTTTCTGACAAAGGTTTTAAAATTGCTATTGTAAAAATGTTCCAAATGAATAAGGATGAATGAACTCTTGAGAAATATGGAAATATACTTCCAGCAAAGAAGTAGAATAGACTAAGAAGAACCAATTTGTGATTTTTAAATTGACATATAAAATAAACAGAGTTAAAGAAAATTTCACTGGAAGAGTTTAGGACCAGAATGAAGGTGAAAGGAACCAGTGAATTTGAAAATAGATTAGTAGATACTTCAGTAGAAATTATCCAGTGTGAACATTTGAGTACAAAGTGATTTTTTAAAAAAATTAACAGAGCTTCAGGAACTTCTGAGGTAATAATAAAAATTCTACCGTTTAAGTTATTTAAATTGAAGAAAGAAATGATAAAGAGTGACATGTAGAAAAAATGTTTGCAGATATAATAGCTAGAAGCTTGCCAGATTTGGTGAAAGACATGAATTGACTACAGATTCAAGTAGGTCAGTGCACCTAAAATAGGACAAACCCAAAGAAACCTACACCTATACACATCATAACCAAACTGCTAAATATTAAAACCAAATAAAGAATCTTAAAAGCAACCAGAGTAAAATGTAACATTACTTAATTAGGGAAAATGACTTCATTTAGAGCTGATTTCTCTTAAGAAACCATAGATGGCAGAAGGAATTGGAACAATATTTTCAAAGTAATAGAAGAGAACTGTCAAACTAGAGTTCTATATCAAGCAAAATAATCATTTAGAAATAAGGATAAAAATAAAGACAACCTCTGATGGAGGAGAGGTATGAAAATTTGTTGCCAACAGGTCTTCTCTAAAACAAATTGAAAAGGGAAAATGAACAAAAAGAAGGGAAATGATACCAGAAAGAAACTTGGATCATTAGGAATGAAGATAAAGAGAAACCATAAATATCTAAGTAAATAACAGACTATCTTTCTCTAATTGATTTATTTAAAGTATGTCTGATGGTTGAAAGCAAAAATTTTACTGATAGGTTTTGCTATTGGTTAGTGTTATACATGAGACATTTATGACATAAAGGAGGGTGAGTAAAGGGGTGTAGGTGATGGAAAGGTTTATTTTTTCTATATTTTATTGGTGCATTATAATTGTACATAATAGTGGAATTTGTTGTTACATATTCATACATGCACATGATGTAACAATATAATTTGACTAATATCATTCCCAAGTATTTCCCCTTTCCTTCCTATCATCTTTCCCTTGGCCCCTTTCCTCTATTCTATTGGTCTCCCTTCGATTTTTATGAAATCCCTAGCAACTTTCTTTTCCTTTTTAATTTCTAGCTTCCACATATGAGAGAAAACATAAAACCTTTGGTTTCATGAATTTGACTTATTTTGCTTAACATAATGGTCTCTAGTTCCATCCATTTTTTTCTTCAAATGACATTGTTTCATCCTTCTTTATGGTTGAGTATAACTCCATTGTGTGTACAACATTTATTCAATGTTGTTTCTAGAGCCCTTTCTGCTGTGACCCACATAGCATCAACAAAGGATTCTCGAGTAGAGGTGAAGGGAGATGAAGAAAAACACAAAGACAAAGAAGACACAGAAATATTTTCACAAAAAAAGTGGGGCCAGGTCTGGGTATATAGCTCAGTTGGTTGAGTGCTTGCCTCACATGCACAAGGCCCAGAAGGAAACTGTACTCTGATGGAGAAACAGTGACCTAGAACTGGCTCCACAAGTTTATTATATAGGATCTCATAATCAGGAAGTTAAACTATAGAAGCATTGTAAATTGGTCAAGGCTTGTAAGTAGTCAGAGGCTTCTTTGTACACTAAAATTTCTAGAACTAGAAAGATTTTGCAGCACCTATCCTACTGTTGCAGTGTTAAGAACATTCTGCAATTATCCCGCTACACCCATTGTCCTGGGATATCTGATAACTGTTAGCATCAGAGCTGAGATCCTCCATTCCTAATCTTTGAGGAAATTCCATACTAATTTTCATAGTGGTTGTATTCATTTACAATCCCACCAGCAACATAAATTCCTTTTTAGGTGGTGGAAAGGTTTCTGTATACCACTTGGGAGTAGTAAACTACTGATTTTATGTAGTTCCATATGAATATTTTAATTCTTAGAGCAGCCATTCAAAATAATTAAGGATATGCAAAAGTAGAAGAACAAAGGTGAAACTCTAAAATTTTTTCCAAAAAAATCTAATAAAAACCAGAAAGGAAGGTAAAAGCCCTAAAAATATAGGGAATAATCTGAAAACAAATCACAATTTTGTATTTAGATACCTAAATGATTTTCTTTCATTAATCAATAGAACTCATAGAAAATCAACAAAGACGCATAAGAATGTACAAAATTGTAAATCAGTCATGTATTATTGTCATTTATAGATCATTCTACCAATCAACAGCTAAATGTACATTCTTCTCAAATGCATATGGTTCATCAAGATAGACTCTATAATGGGATATAAAACAAGAATTAACAAATTTTTAGAAAGATTAAAATGAATAAAAACTATGTTAATGATTCTTTGACAATAAAGTAATTAAATTAGAAAAAATAACATAAAGATAAGTGTAAAATCTTGAATCACTTGGAATTTAAACAGCAAAGAGCAAATACTCCATGTTTCCCAAGAGGAAGTTTCCAGAGAAATTATAAAATTACTTTAAACTACAAAAAATGATCTCCCTACATGCTCCACAAACACACAGGATGGTGTATGTGGGTTGTTGAACTAAGGGTGTGGGTTCCCTTTTGGTTTTTGCCAGGTGGACATAATTCTTTCTCTGCATGTGGGATTCTCCAACATGTCAACTATTTCATCAAAGTTACCAAGAGAGAGAAAGACTGTCACCAAGACAAAAGACACACTGTTTAAAAAATTAACCATGAAGCTGGGAGTGGTAGTACATGCCTGTAATTCCAGGTGCTTGGAGCCTCAGCCTGGAGGATCTCAAGTTCCAGGTCATCCTGGGCAACTTAACAATACTCTTTCTCAAAACAAAAAAGAAAATTAAATTCATGGAAGTGACATTCCCTCAAGTTTGCTACATTATGTTGGCAAGAATTATTCAGGGAGGGATTATACGGAGTGGCAACTACCAGAAGGCAGACTCACGAGCAAACATCTTAGTGGCATCTGATTAGGTTGTATATACAAACTGATTCTAAAATGTATATGGAAATGCAAAGTATATATAGTAGCTAAAATACAAATGAGAAGAAAAAATTAGAGAAAATATACTACCAAGTTTAAAACCATATTGAAAGCTACCATAATCAAGGCACAATATTTATTAATATTAATTTTGGCACAAAATAAATATAGACAATACAGCAGAATAAAGTGTAGAAATGGACCCATACAAATATATTTGATTGAGTTTGGGCAAAGGGGAAAAAACCAGTTCAATGAAGAAATAATATCCTTTTTAACAAATAATGTTGAAACAATTGGACATCTACATGCAAAAAAAATTTAAGCTAAAATTTGTCCCTTATAAACTTAAGTTAATACGGATAATAGATTTAAGTGGAAAACTATTAAACTTTTAGAAGAATATATAGTTGAAAACTCTTCATAACCAGAGGTTAGTCAAAGAGTTCTTAGGATACAATAAATGTGTACAATTAAAGAAAAATTGGCAGACTGGACTTCATCAAAATTAAAAACTGTTGCTCTGTGAAAAACATTATTAAAAGAAGGAAAATCAAACTAAAGATTGGAAGAAAACATTTGTAATCATATATCCAACAAACATTAGTTTTTGTCCAAAATAATTAAAGAATTCTCATAATTCAACAAGAAAACAATTCAGTTTTTTAATTTTACAAAACTATTAGAACAAATAAGCAAGCTCAATAATGTTGCAAGATACAAGATCAACACATGAAAATAATATTTCTATATACAATCAAAAACTGGATTACACAAAGGAGAATGAATGGAAGGGAGGGGGAATGGGAATAGGAAAGATAGTAGAATATACATATGTAACTTTTATTTTCTACATAAAATCAGTAGTTTACTACTCCAAGTGGTATACAGAAACCTTTCCACCACCTAAAAAGGAATTTATGTTGCTGGTGGGATTGTATATTAGTACAACCACTATGAAAATTAGTATAGAATTTCCTCAAAGAGTAGGAATGGAATCTGTGTGCCTATATGATTACACGACCAATGTAAATTTACATCATATACAACCAGAAGAATGAGAAATTATACTTCATATATGTATAATATGTCAAATACATTCTAATATCATATATAACTAATTAGAACAAATAATTATTTAAAAATTAAAATACATGGAACAAATTTTATATGCAGTTCAATGTGCAATAGCTCCAAAACATGAAATACTTAGATTTTAATCTAGCAAAATATTCAGACTCTGAATACTGAAAATTATAAAATATTCATAAATTATATCCAAGAAGATACAAATAAATTAGAAGCCATAGATTATGCATTGAGTCAAAAACTGAATATAGTAAATAGGTAAGTTCTTTTCAAATTAATATATATGTTTAACACAATATCAAAATGACAACATTTTTATTGATGGGTATTTGTATTCTAACATTTATATGAAAAGGAAAATGAGCCAGATAGTTAAAACAATTTTGAAGAAGAAGAAATTAAGTCTATGTGGCTAATTTAATCAAGGCGATATTGTATTGGTGGGAGGATAGACACAAAGATGAATGGGATTGAATATAAAATCTAAAAATAGATGCACACAAGTATGGTCAACTAGTTTTGGGCAAAGGAGCAAGAATAATTCAATGGAAGAAGGATGATCTTTTCAAATCCATAGATTTTTTTTAGAGAGAGAGAGAATTTTAATATTTATTTTTTTAGTTTTCGGCGGACACAACATCTTTGTTGGTATGTGGTACTGAGGATCGAACCTGGGCCGCACACATGCCAGGCGAGCGCACTACCGCTTGAGCCACATTCCAAGCCCAGATCAGATCCATAGATTTTTAAAAAAGTGAACCTTGACTTAAACCTCACACTTTATACAAAATAAATTTAAATGCATCAGTAACTTAAATGTAAAACTATAAAACTCTTAGAAGAAAAATTTCAGGAACTAAGGTTAGGTGAAGAGGTTTTAAACATGAAAAAAAAATGTGATCCAGAAAGGAAAAAAAAAATTGATAAATTGGTCATCTTTTGCTTTATAAAAAATCCAGTTCAGAGAATGAGAAGATAGGATGCAGACTAGGAGATAACATTTGAAAGCCATATGTCCAATAAAGGACTGGTATCTAGAACATAGTATGAATATTCAAAACTTTAGTATAAAAAAATCTAATGGCAACAAATGCAAAATACTTGAGTAAACATCTCAGAAAAAGAGAGATTAATAGCACCAAAATAAATGAAAAGATGTTCAACATCATTAGTGATTAGGGCAATGCAAACTAAAAATATAAGATTGACATTTATTAGGATGGCCAAAATAAAACCAGCGATAAAACCTCACCAACGATAATGAGAATGCAGAGAAACTGGATCTCTCGTACATTACTGTTGTGAGTGAAAAATAATTCAGCTACTTTGGAAAGTGTTTGTCAATTTCTTATAAATATAAGCATACACTTTCCATATGTGTTAGTCAGATTTTTATCATAGTAAAAGAGAGGAGTAAAAATTATTTTGGTCTCATCATTTCAGCAGTTCAGTTCATGGTTGGTCAGGTCCATTGCTCTGGGCCTGAGGTGAGGCAGAATATCATGGCAGAATGGTGTGGAGGAAGAAAGCTGCTCAGTTTATGGCAGCCAAAGAGCAAAGGGGGCAGGTAAGAAGGGTCTGGGGACAAGATAAATAATCCCCAAGGGCATGCCCCAGTGAGCTGATTCCTCTAGCTACGTGTCCCCTGCCTATAATTTCCCTTCAAAGTATTAATCCATCAAATGAATTAGTCTACTGATAAATTTTCAGCTCTTATAATTATTTCACTTCTGAACATTCGTGCATTTTCCGTCACATGAGCTTTTTGGAGAACACCTCATATCCAAACCATAACACCATACAAACTAGTAATTGATATAATTGATCTCCTTTGCATTTTTTCCCAGAGAAATGGCAGCTTATGTTCACATAAGTGTCTCTTCACAAATGTTCATAGGAACTTCTTTTATAATAGCCTCAAACAGAAATGGCCCAAATATCTATTAATGAGTGAATGATTAAGCAATCTTGGGCACATCGATACCACAGAATTGATGTCAGGGATATAAAGGAACAGTATTGATATTTGCAACTCAGATGGATCTCAAGGGTATTATTCTTTTTTTTTTTTAATTTTTTATTGTGGGTTGATCAAAACATTACAAATTTCTTGACATATCATATTCCACACTTTGATTCAAGTGGGTTATGAACTCCCACCTTCACCCCATACACAGATTGCAGAATCACATCAGTTACACATCCATTGATTTACAAATTGCCATACTAGTGTCTGTTGTGCTCCACTGCCTTTCCCATCCTCCACCCTCCCCCCTCCCCACCTCTCCCCTCCCCTCCCCTCCTCTCTCTCTACCTCCTCCACTGTATAACCCTGAGGGTCTCCTTCCATTACCATGCAATTTTCCTTCTCTCTCCCTTTCCCTCCCACCTCTCATCCCTGTTAAATGTTAATCTTCTTCTCCTGTTCTTCGTCCCTACACTGTTCTTAGTTACTCTCCTTATATCAAAGAAGACATTTGGCATTTGTTTTTTAGGGATTGGCTAGCTTCACTTAGCATAATCTGCTCTAATGCCATCCATTTCCCTGTAAATTCTATGATTTTGTCATTTTTTAATGCAGAGTAATACTCCATTGTGTATAAATGCCACATTTTTTTTATCCATTCGTCTATTGAAGGGCATCTAGGTTGGTTCCACAGTCTTGCTATTGTGAACTGTGCTGCTATGAACATCGATGTAGCAGTGTCCCTGTAGCATGCTCTTTTTAGGTCTTTAGGGAATAGACCAAGAAGGGGAATAGCTGGGTCAAATGGTGGCTCCATTCCCAGCTTTCCAAGAAATCTCCATACTGCTTTCCAAATTGGCTGCACCAATCTGCAGTCCCACCAGCAATGTACAAGTGTACCCTTTTCCCCACATCCTCGCCAGCACTTGTTGTTGTTTGACTTCCTAATGGCTGCCAATCTTACTGGAGTGAGATGGTATCTTAGGGTGGTTTTGATTTGCATTTCTCTGACAGCTAGAGATGTTGAGCATTTTTTCATGTACTTGTTGATTGACTGTATGTCCTCCTCTGAGAAGTGTCTGTTCAGGTCCTTGGCCCATTTGTTGATTGGGTTGTTTGTTTTCTTATTGTCTAATTTTTTGAGTTCTTTGTATACTCTGGATATTAGGGCTATATCTGAAGTGTGAGGAGTAAAGCTTTGTTCCCAGGGTGTAGGCTCCCTATTTACCTCTCTTATTGTTTCTTTTGCTGAGAAAAAAACTTTTTATTTGAGTAAGTCCCATTTGTTGATTCTAGTTATTAACTTTTGTGCTATGGGTGTCCTATTGAGGAATTTGGAGCCCGACCCCACAGACTGTAGATCGTAGCCAACTTTTTCTTCTATCAGACGGTGCGTCTCTGATTTGATATCAAGCTCCTTGATCCATTTTGAATTCACTTTTGTGCATGGTGAGAGAAAGGGATTCAGTTTCATTTTGTTGCATATGGATTTCCAGTTTTCCCAGCACCATTTGTTGAAGATGCTATCCTTCCTCCATTGCATGCTTTTAGCCCCTTTATCAAATATAAGATAGTTGTAGTTTTGTGGATTGGTTTCTGTGTCCTCTATTCTGTACCATTGGTCCACCCGCCTGTTTTGGTACCAGTACCATGCTGTTTTTGTTAATATTGCTCTGTAGTATAGTTTGAAGTCTGGCATCGCTATACCGCCTGATTCACACTTCCTGCTTAGCATTGTTTTTGCTATTCTGGGTCTTTTATTTTTCCATATGAATTTCATGATTGCTTTCTCTATTTCTACAAGAAATGCCGTTGGGATTTTGATTGGCATTGCATTAAACCTATAGAGAACTTTTGGTAATATCGCCATTTTGATGATGTTAGTTCTGCCTATCCATGAACAGGGTATATTTTTCCATCTTCTAAGATCTTCTTCTATTTCTCTCTTTAGGGTTCTGTAGTTTTCATTGTATAAGTCTTTCACCTCTTTTGTTAGGTTGATTCCCAAGTATTTTATTTTTTTTGAAGATATTTTGAATGGAGTGGTTGTCCTCATTTCCATTTCAGAGGATTTGTCGCTGATATACAGGAATGCCTTTGATTTATGCGTGTTGATTTTATATCCTGCCACTTTGCTGAATTCATTTATTAGCTCTAATAGTTTCTTTGTAGAGCCTTTTGTGTCTGCTAGGTATAGAATCATATCATCTGCAAATAGTGATAATTTAAGTTCTTCTTTTCCTATTTTTATGCCTTTAATTTCTTTCGTCTGTCTAATTGCTCTGGCCAGTGTTTCGAGAACTATGTTGAACAGAAGTGGAGAGAGAGGGCATCCCTGTCTAGTTCCAGCTTTTAGAGGGAATGCCTTCAGTTTTTCTCCATTCAGAATGATGCTAGCCTGAGGCTTAGCATAGATTGCTTTTACAATATTGAGGTATGTTCCTGTTATCCCTAGTTTTTCTAGAGTTTTGAACATAAAGGGATGCTGTACTTTGTCAAATGCTTTTTCCGCATCTATCGAGATGATCATATGGTTCTTATTTTTAAGTCTATTGATGTGGTGAATAACATTTATTGATTTCCGTATATTGAACCAACCTTGCATCCCAGGGATGAATTCTACTTGATCATGGTGTACAATTTTTTTGATATGTTTTTGTATCCGATTCGCCAGAATTTTATTGAGGATTTTTGCATCTAGGTTCATTAGAGATATTGGTCTGTAGTTTTCTTTCTTTGAAGTGTCTTTGTCTGGTTTAGGTATCAGGGTGATGTTGGCCTCATAGAATGAATTTGGAAGTTCTCCCTCCTTTTCTATTTCCTGAAGTAGCTTGAAAAGTATTGGTATTAGTTCTTCTTTAAAGGTTTTGTAAAATTCTGCTGTATACCCATCTGGACCTGGGCTTTTCTTAGTTGGTAGTTTTTTATGGTTTCTTCTATTTCCTCAATTGATATTGGTCTGTTTAGGTTTTCTATATCCTCCTGACTCAATCTGGGCAGATCATATGACTTAAGAAATTTATCTATGCCTTCACTATCTTCTAATTTGTTGGAGTATAAGGATTCAAAATAGTTTTTGATTATCTTCTGTATTTCTGAAGTGTCTGTTGTGATATTGCCTTTTTCATCCCGTATGCTAGTAATTTGAGTTCTCTCTCTTCTTCTCTTCGCTAGCATGGCTAAGGGTCTGTCGATTTTGTTTATTTTTTCAAAGAACCAACTTTTAGTTTTGTCAATTTTTTCAATTGTTTCTTTTGTTTCGATTTCATTAATTTCAGCTCTGATTTTAATTATTTCTTGCCTTCTACTTCTTTTGCTGTTGTTTTGCTCTTCTTTTTCAAGGATTTTGAGATGAAGTATGAGATCATTTATTTGTTGGTTTTTTCTTTTTTTAAGGAATGAACTCCAAGCAATGAATTTTCCTCTTAGAACTGCTTTCAATGTGTCCCATAGATTCCGATATGTTGTGTCTGTGTTTTCATTTATCTCTAAGAATTTTTTAATTTCCTTCTTGATGTCTTCTATAACCCATTGATCATTCAGTAACCTATTGTTCATTCTCCAAGTGATGTATGCTTTTTCCTTCCTTCTTTTATCGTTGATTTTCAGTTTCATTCCATTATGATCAGATAAGATGCATGGTATTATCTCTACTCCTTTATATTGTCTAAGAGTTGCCCTGTGACATAATATATGATCTATTTTTGAGAAGGATCCATGTGCTGCTGAGAAAAAAGTGTAACTGCTTGATGTTGGGTGGTATATTCTATATATGTCAATTAGGTCTAGGTTATTAATAATGTTATTGAGTTCTATAGTTTCCTTATTCAACTTTTGTTTGGAAGATCTGTCCAGTGGCGAGAGAGGTGTGTTGAAGTCTCCCATGATTATGGTATGGTGGTCTATTAGACTCTTGAACTTGAGAAGAGTTTGTTTGATGAACATAGCTGCACCATTGTTTGGGGCATAAATATTTATGATTGTTATGTCTTGTTGGTGTATGGTTCCCTTAAGCAGTATGTAGTGTCCCTCTTTATCTCTTTTGATTAACTTTGGCTTGAAATCTATTTTATTTGATATGAGTATGGACACTCCTGCTTGTTTCCGAAGTCCATATGAGTGATATGATTTTTCCCAACCTTTCACCTTCAGCCTATGTATGTCTTTTCCTATCAAATGCGTCTCCTGTAGGCAGCATATTGTTGGGTCTTGTTTTGTGATCCATTCTACTAGCCTGTGTCTCTTAATTGGTGAGTTTAAGCCATTAACATTTAGGGTTATTATTGAGATATGGGTTGTTCTTCCAGCCATATTTGTTTATTTCTGTTACTAAACATGGTTTGTTTTCCTCTTTGATTATTCCCCCCCCCTTTACTGTCCTACCTCCCACTGTTGGTTTTCATTGTTATTTTCCATTTCCTCTTCCTGTAATGCTTTGGCGAGGATGTTTTAAAGAGATGGTTTTCTAGCTGCGAATTCTTTAAACTTTTGTTTATCGTGGAAGGTTTTAATTTCATCTTCCATCCTGAAGCTTAATTTCGCTGGATACACAATTCTTGGTTGGAACCCATTTTCTTTCAGTGTTTGAAATATGTTATTCCAGGATCTTCTAGCTTTCAGAGTCTGTGTTGAAAGATCAGCTGTTATCCTGATTGGCTTACCCCTAAATGTAATCTGCTTCCTTTCTCTTGTAGCTTTTAAAATTCTCTCCTTATTCCGTATGTTGGGCATCTTCATTATAATGTGTCTAGGTGTGGATCTCTTACGATTTTGCACATTCGGCGTCCTGTAGGCTTCTAGGATTTGGGATTCTGTCTCATTCTTCAAGTCTGGGAAGTTTTCTTGTATTATTTCATTGAATAGACTTCTCATTCCTTTGGTTTGGAGCTCTGTACCTTCCTGTATCCCAATGACTCTTAAGTTTGGTCTCTTAATGTTATCCCATATTTCTTGGATGTTCTGCTCATGGTTTCTTAACAGTCTTGCTGAGCTGTCTATGTTCTTTTCCAGTTGAAATACTTTGTCTTCATTGTCTGATGTTCTATCTTCTAAGTGTTCTACTCTGCTGGTAGTATTCTCCATTGAGTTTTTAAGTTGGTTTATTGCTTCCTGCATTTCTAGGATTTCTGTTTGTTTGTTTTTTATAACCTCTATCTCCCTGTATAGTTGATCCTTTGCTTCCTGGATTTGTTTGCGTAATTCGTTGTTGAAGTGATCTTTCATTGTCTGATTTTGCTGTTTAATGTCTTCCTTGATACTCCAGATCATCTGAAGCATGTATATCCTGAATTCTTTATCTGACATTCCATCTGCTGCAGCTGTTACCTCTTCTAAAGTTGCGTTGACCTGCATTGCTTGTGGTCCTTTCTTTCCTTGTCTTTTCATACTGCTTGTGTATCTTTCCTGCAGGTGCGGGCGGCAGCTCTGCTCTCTCCTTATTCCAGTTGGGGTGTCGTGGCTACCACGCCGGCAGGTCACTGGGCCTGTTCTGGGAGCTGGCGGCGGCTCTGTTCTGCCCCTACTCCAATTGGGGTGACGAGTGTACCACGCCGGCAGGCCACCGGGCCTGATCCGCCGGTCGGTTGCAGGTTTGCCTACCCTGCAGGCGCGGGCGGCGGCTCTACTCTGCCCCTACTGCAAATGGGGTGACGTGTCTGTCGTACCGGCAGGCCACTGGGCCTGTCCCGCTGGTCGGTCGCAGATCTGCCCACCTTTCGGGCACGGGTGGAGGCTCTGCTCTGCCCCTACTCCAATTGGGGTGTCGTGACTACCCCGCCTGCAGGACGCTGGGCCTGTTCCTGGCACGGGCGGCGACTCTGCTCTGCCACTACTCCAATTAGGGTGGTGTTTGTACCACGCCGGCAGGCTCCTGGGCCTGATCCGCCGGTCTGTTGTAGGTCTGCCTACCTTGGAGGCGCGGGCGGCGCATCTGCCCTGCCCCTCCTACCACGCCTGCGGACCCCTGGGCCTGATCTGCAGGTTGATCACTGGTCTGCTCACCCTGCGGGCACGGGTGGCGGTTCCGCTCCGCCCCCACTCCAATTGGGGTCACGTGACCACCACACCGGCAGGGCCTGATCCGGGCGTGGGAGAAGGATCTGCTCTGCCCCTACTCCAGTTGGGGTGACGTGTGTACCACACTGGCAGGCCACTGGGCCTGACCCGCCAGGCTGTCACAGGTCTGTTTACCTTTCACGCTCATTCGTCACAGCGCGAACCGCGGCTCTGCCCTGCCCCTCCTACCACGCCCATGTACCACTGGGTCGCGGGTCTGCCCACCTTCCGGGTGCGGGTGGCGGCTCCGCTCCGCCCCCTCTCCAATTGGGGTCACGCGGTCACCACGCTGGCGAGCCGCTGGGCCTGCTCCGGGCGCTGGCGGCGGCCCGGCTCCTTCCCTCTGGCTCGACGACAAATTGAGGAGACTCGGGTGACTGTACCTCACCTCCCCTACCAGGAGACCAACTGCTTATGTCACCACTGGTATTGATGAAGTTCCCTCCTCCGCCGCTTTCTGCAGACATCAGATCTCTGCCATGTTGGTATCCTATGCGAATGGCAGCATTTCGTTCCCCTTGCCGGGCAACCAAAGCACCGGGTGAGTCCTGACCGGCCCTCAGCAGGACCCGGACCGAGAAGCAGTTTCCGCGGGCTCCTAGCCCCGGGCCAGGGAAGTTCCGGGAGCCGGAACTCGGCCGCTCCATGCTCGGTGTAAGCTCCTATAAATGTAAGCTCCAAGAAGCAGTCCCCGCGGGCTCAGTTCCGGGAGCCGTAATTCGGCTGCTTAGTGCTTGTTGTATGCTCTGGTAGGAGCAGGGTCCAAGAAGCAGCCTCCGCAGGCTCCGCAGCCCTGGGCCAGGGCGGTTCCGGGACGGTTCCGGGAGCCGGAACTTGGCTGCCCCGCGCTCGGTATTCACTCCGATAAGATCAGGTTCTAAGAAGCACCCAGGCGCTGAGCCCTAGCAATCTGTCTGCAAGCCGCAGGCGAATTGCAGCCTGAAATTACCTGTTCTATGGCTAAATGAGCTGCGGTCAGTCGAAAACAGGGGTGGTGACGTCAGTTTACCAACATGATGGCTGCTGGCCTCCTCTGTGGTCTGACCGGTGTGGAGAACCGAGATGGACTGCTTCCTTCCCCCAAGGGTATTATTCTTAATGAAAAAGGACAATCTCAAAAGTTGGATATTGTGTTTCCATTTATATTATGTTTTGGAAATGTCAAAACTGTAGAGTTGAACAGATTACTGGTTACTAGGGGATGAAAAAGGAGGGGGGGGGGGTTGGTTTGACCAGGAAGCAGTAATATGAGTGTCTTTGTAGAGATAGAACTGTTCTGTATCTTGATTTTTTGGTTAAAAATTTGACTACTAGAACGTAACACACACACACACACACATACACACAAATGAAGCATGTAAAAACTGATGAAACCTTAATAAGGTCTGCGAATAGCAAACAGTGTTGACAATATTGTACCAGTGTCAATTCCCTGATGTTAACATTGTACTATAGTTAGGTAAGAAGTCACCAATTGAGGAAACTGGTTGAAGAGCTTATAGAACTCTCTCTCTGATTTCATCAACTTCTTGTGAGTCTATAATTATTTCTCAAATAAAATGTTAAAAAATAATATTGAGCAAAAGAAGCTTAAAATAGCAGACATGATCTTAAATAGATAATTGATCAATAAGGATATAAGGATGACAAAAATGCACATGGAGAGCCAACATTATTCCATTAGGGAAATGCAGATTAAAGACATGGTAAAATATTGCTACACACCCATTACAGTGGCTACACTGAAAAATAGTGATAATACAAGTGCTGCCAAGGAAGAATAAAAGTCTTAGAAGTCTTATTCATTGTTGGTAGAATAAAAAAAATTGGCATCACTACTTGGGAAAATAGTTTGGCATTTTCTTATGAGTATATTTTTTTTTTCAGTGTACTTTATTTTTTTAAATTTTTTTACACATCCACTGATTTACATATTGCCATACTAGTGTCTGTTGTATTCTGCTGCCTTTCCTATCCTCTACTATCCCCCCTTCCCTCCCCTCCCCTCCCCTCTTCTCTCTCTACCCCATCTACTGTAATTCATTTCTCCCCCCTTTTTTTCCCTTTCCCCTCACTTCCTCTTGTATGTAATTTTGTATAACCCTGAGGGTCTCCTTCCATTTCCATGCAATTTCCCTTCTCTCTCCCTTTCCCTCCCACCTCTCATCCCTGTTTAATGTTAGTCTTCTTCTCATGCTCTTCCTCCCTAATCTGTTCTTAGTTACTCTCCTTATATCAAAGAAGACATTTGACATTTGTTTTTTAGGGATTGGCTAGCTTCAGTTAGCATAATCTGCTCTAATGCCATCCATTTCCCTGCAAATTCTATGATTTTGTCATTTTTTAATGCAGAGTAATACTGCATTGTGTATACATGCCACATTTTTTAAATCCATTCGTCTATTGAAAGGCATCTAGGTTGGTTCCACAGTCTTGCTATTGTGAATTGTGCTGCTATGAACATCGATGTAGCAGTGTCCCTGTAGTATGCTCTTTTTAGGTCTTTAGGGAATAGACCGAGAAGGGGAATAGCTGGGTCAAATGGTGGTTCCATTCCCAGCTTTCCAAGAAATCTCCATACTGCTTTCCAAATTGGCCGCACCAATTTGCAGTCCCACCAGCAATGTACAAGTGTACCCTTTTCCCCACATCCTCGCCAGCACTTGTTGTTGTTTGACTTCATAATGGCTGCCCATCTTACTGGAGTGAGATGGTACCTTAGGGTGGTTTTGATTTGCATTTCTCTGACTGTTAGAGATGGTGAGCATTTTTTCATGTACTTGTTGATTGATTGTATGTCCTCCTCTGAGAAGTGTCTGTTCAGGTCCTTGGCCCATTTGTTGATTGGGTTATTTGTTATCTTATTGTTTAATTTTTTGAGTTCTTTGTATACTCTGGATATTAGGGCTCTATCTGAAGTGTGAGGAGTAAAGATTTGTTCCCAGGATGTAGGCTCCCTATTTACCTCTCTTATTGTTTCTTTTGCTGAGAAAAAAACTTTTTAGTTTGAGTAAGTCCCATTTGTTGATTCTAGTTATTAACTCTTGTGCTATGGGTGTCCTATTGAGGAATTTGGAGTCCAACCCCACAGTATGTAGATCGAAGCCAACTTTTTCTTCTTTTAGACGCCGTGTCTCTGATTTGATATCAAGCTCCTTGATCCATTTTGAGTTAACTTTGGTGCATGGCGAGAGAAAGGGATTCAGTTTCATTTTGTTGCATATGGATTTCCAGTTTTCCCAGCACCATTTGTTGAAGATGCTATCCTTCCTCCATTGCATGCTTTTAGCCCCTTTATCAAATATAAGATAGTTGTAGTTTTGTGGATTGGTTTCTGTGTCCTCTATTCTGTACCATTGGTCCACCTGCCTGTTTTGGTACCAGTACCATGCTGTTTTTGTTACTATTGCTCTGTAGTATAGTTTGAAGTCTGGTATCGCTATACCGCCTGATTCACACTTCCTGCTTAGCATTATTTTTGCTATTCTGGGTCTTTTATTTTTCCATATGAATTTCATGATTGCTTTCTCTATTTCTACAAGAAATGCCGTTGGGATTTTGATTGGCATTGCATTAAACCTATAGAGAACTTTTGGTAATATCGCCATTTTGATGATGTTAGTTCTGCCTATCCATGAACAGGGTATATTTTTCCATCTTCTAAGATCTTCTTCTATTTCTCTCTTTAGGGTTCTGTAGTTTTCATTGTATAAGTCTTTCACCTCTTTTGTTAGGTTGATTCCCAAGTATTTTATTTTTTTTTGAGGATATTGTGAATGGAGTGGTTGTCCTCATTTCCATTTCAGAGGATTTGTCGCTAATATACAGGAATGCCTTTGATTTATGCGTGTTGATTTTATATCCTGCCACTTTGCTGAATTCATTCATTAGCTCTAATAGTTTCTTTGTAGACCCTTTTGGGTCTGCTAGGTATAGAATCATGTCACCTGCAAATAGTGATAATTTAAGTTCTTCTTTTCCTATTTTTATGCCTTTAATTTCTTTCGTCTGTCTAATTGCTCTGGCCAGTGTTTCGAGAACTATGTTGAACAGAAGTGGTGAGAGAGGGCATCCCTGTCTTGTTCCAGATTTTAGAGGGAATGCCTTCAATTTTTCTCCATTCAGAATGATGCTAGCCTGAGGCTTAGCATAGATAGCTTTTACAATATTGAGGTATGTTTCTGTTATCCCTAGTTTTTCTAGAGTTTTGAACATGAAGGGATGCTGTACTTTGTCGAATGCTTTTTCTGCATCTATCGAGATGATCATATGGTTCTTATTTTTAAGTCTATTGATATGGTGAATAACATTTATTGATTTCTGTATATTGAACCAGCCTTGCATCCCAGGGATGAATCCTACTTGATCATGGTGCATAATTTTTTTGATGTTTTTGATTCCGATTCGCCAGAATTTTATTGAGGATTTTTGCATCTAGGTTCATTAGAGATATTGGTCTGTAGTTTTCTTTCTTTGAAGTGTCTTTGTCTGGTTTAGGAATCAGGGTGATGTTGGCCTCGTAGAATGAATTTGGAAGTTCTCCCTCTTTCTCTATTTCCTGGAATAGCTTGAAAAGTATTGGTATTAGTTCTTCTTTAAAGGTTTTGTAAAACCCTGCTGTATACCCATCCGGTCCTGGGCTTTTCTTAGTTGGTAGTCTTTTGATGGCTTCTTCTATTTCCTCCATTAATATTGGTCTGTTTAGGTTGTCTATATCCTCCTGACTCAATCTGGGTAGATCATATGACTTAAGAAATTTATCGATGCCTTCACTATCTTCTATTTTATTGGAGTATAAGAATTCAAAATAATTTCTAATTAACTTCTGTATTTCTGAAGTGTCTGTTGTGATATTGCCTTTTTCATCCCGTATGCTAGTAATTTGAGTTCTCTCTCTTCTTCGCTTCGTTAGCATGGCTAAGGGTCTGTTGATCTTATTTATTTTTTCAAAGAACCAACTTTTGGTTTTGTCAATTTTTTCAATTGTTTCTTTTGTTTCGATTTCATTAATTTCAGCTCTGATTTTAATTATTTCTTGCCTTCTACTTCTTTTGCTGTTGATTTGCACTTCTTTTTCTAGGATTTTGAGATGAAGTGTGAGATCATTTATTTGTTGTTTTTTTCTTTTTTTAAGGAATGAACTCCAAGCAATGAATTTTCCTCTTAGAACTGCTTTCATTGTGTCCCATAGATTCCGATATGTTGTGTCTGTGTTTTCATTTATCTCTAAGAATTTTTTAATTTCCTCCTTGGTGTCTTCTATAACCCATTGATCATTCAGTAACCTATTGTTCATTCTCTGAGTGATGCATGATTTTTCCTTCCTTCTTTTATCGTTGATTTCCAGTTTCATTTCATTATGATCAGATAAGATGCATGGTATTATCTGTACTCCTTTATAATGTCTAAGAGTTGCCCTGTGACATAATATATGATCTATTTTTGAGAAGGATCCATGTGTTGCTGAGAAAAAAGTGTAACTGCCTGATGTTGGGTGGTGTATTCAATATATGTCAATTAAGTCTAGGTTATTAATTGTATTATTGAGTTCTATAGTTTCTTTGTTCAACTTTTGTTTGGAACATCTGTCCAGTGGTGAGAGAGGTGTGTTAAAGTCTCCCATAATTATTGTATGGTGGTCTATTAGACTCTTGAACTTGAGAAGAGTTTGTTTGATGAACATAGCTGCACCATTGTTTGGAGCATATATATTTATGATTGTTATGTCTTGTTGGTGTATGGTTCCCTTGAACAGTATGTAGTGTCCCTCTTTATCCCTTTTGATTAACTTTGGCTTGAAATCTATTTTATTTGATATGAGTATGGACACTCCTGCTTGTTTCCGAAGTCCATATGAGTGATATGATTTTTCCCAACCTTTCACCTTCAGTCTATGTATGTCTTTTCCTATCAAATGTGTCTCCTGTAGGCAGCATATTGTTGGATCTTTTTTTTTTTTTTGATCCATTCTACTAGCCTGTGTCTCTTAATTGGTGAGTTTAAGCCATTAACATTTAGGATTATTATTGAGATATGGATTGTTCTTCCAGCCATATTTGTTTATTTATGTTACTTAACATAGTTTGTTTTTCCTCTTTGATTATTTTTCCCTTTACTGTACTACCTTCCACTGTTGGTTTTCATTGTTATTTTGCATTTCCTCTTCCTGTAATGTTTTGCCAAGGATGTTTTGAAGAGATGGTTTTCTAGCTGCAAATTATTTTAACTTTTGTTTATCGTGAAAAGTTTTAATTTCCTCTTCCATCCTGAAGCTTAATTTCGCTGGATACACAATTCTTGGTTGGAACCCATTTTCTTTCAGCGTTTGAAATATGTTGTTCCAGGATCTTCTAGCTTTCAGAGTCTGTGTTGAAAGATCAGCTGTTATCCTGTTTGGTTTACCCCTAAATGTAATCTGCTTCCTTTCTCTTGAAGCTTTTAGAATTTTCTCCTTATTCTGTATGTTGGGCATCTTCATTATAATGTGTCTAGGTGTGGATCTCTTATGATTTTGCACATTTGGCATCCTGTAGGCTTCTAGGATTTGGGATTCTGTCTCATTCTTCAAGTCTGGGAAGTTTTCTCATATTATTTCATTGAACAGATTGCTCATTCCTTTGGTTTGGACCTCTATACCTTCCTGTATCCCAATGATTCTTAAGTTTGGTCTCTTTATGTTATCCCATATTTCTTGGATGTTCTGCTTGTGGTTTCTTAACAGTCTCGCTGAGCTGTCTATGTTCTTTTCAAGTTGAAATACTTTGTCTTCATTGTCTGATGTTCTATCTTCTAAGTGTTCTACTCTGCTGGTAGTATTCTCATTTGAGTTTTTAAGTTGGTTTATTGCTTCCTGCATTTCTAGGATTTCTGTTTGTTTGTTTTTTATAACCTCTATCTCCCTATATAGTTGATCTTTTGCTTCTTGGATTTGTTATGTAACTCATTGTCAAAGTGATCTTTCATTGTCTGATTTTGCTGTCTAATGTCTTCCTTGAGACTTCAGATCATCTGAAGCATGTAAATCCTGAATTCTTTATCTGACATTCCATCTGCTGCAGCTATTACCTCTTCTAAAGTTGAGTTGACCTGCATTGCTTGTGGTCTTCTTTCCTTGTCTTTTCATACTGCTCGCATTTCTTTCTGCTTGGTGAGACTGTTGTGTTATTGAATTTTCCCCCTATATATTTATATTGCTCTTGTATAGTTGCAAAGTCTCCCTTGCAGGGGTGGGCAGCGGCTGTGCTGCTCCTCCAATTGGGGTGATCTGTCTATCTCGCTGGCGGGCCGCTGGGCCCCTTCTCCAGGTCGCGTGGTCTGCCTACCTTGCAGGCAATGGCTGGGCCCCTCCTCCAATAGGGATGATCTTTCTTCCACACTGGCAGGCTGCTGGGCCTGTTCTCCAGGTTGCAGGTCTGCCTACTTTGCAGGCGCACGCAGTGGCTGTGCCCCTCCTCCAATTGGGGTGATCTTTCAACTAGGCCGGCGTGCCGCCGGGCCCCTTCTCTGGGACGCGCGGTCTGCCTACCTTGTGGGCGGCAGCTGGGACCTTCCTCCAATTGGGGCGATGTGTCTACCACGCCGGCAGGCCGCTGGGCCTGCTCTGCTGGTCGGTCGCATGTCTGCCTACCTTGCAGGTGCGGGTGGCGGCTCTGCTTTATGAGTATATTCTTACGTATGACCTTGTAATCCCGTTTCAGCATATTTATTCTAGATAAATTCAGGTTTGTATTCACAGTAAAAGTTGTTTGTGAATGTTCCTATGAACAGCTTTGTAATAGCAAAAACTAGAAACAGTCCAAATTTTCTTCACTAGGTGAATGGCTTAAAATATTTGATACCTTCATATAATGGAATACTACTCAGTATATTGGGCAGTGATTATATGCCAAGAAGGATAAATAAATCAGAGAAAGGTAATAGAAGTTGTTAAAAGACAGGGCAGCCAGAAAAGTCTTCACTGAAAGGGTAGTGGGAATGACACAAAGCCATCTCCGCGCAGGAAGAGATTTTCAGGCAGAAAGAAACAGTAATTGATAAGTTCTGAAATAGAACTATGTCTGGAGGTTTAGGATAGAGCAAGGCCAGGAATACAGTAAGCAATGAGAAGGGAGAAGATGAGGAGACTGATATAACAGGTGGTGGGGGCAAATTTGCTGGATGAAAGGTATCAATAAAATCTATGGAAAAATGCTCATTATTTTGTAGAGTGTAAGTTAAGGTTTTATCATCTTGTTCAGAGAAAAAAAAATTCTGTCTAACTTGATCCATTTGTTTGCAATTTAATACTTTTTTGAAGCTTGGTTTATGTTTTCAAATAGAGTCACTATTCCTTAGGTAGTGATTGTCATATATAGCAATTAAATTTGCTTATTAAATTGCTCATTCATTTTTTAAATTGTTTCTCTGTACAGATCTTATTATAAAGGCCCTTTTATCATCTTTGTCCTTGTTTTTGAACTCTTTGATGATACCACAATCCTTATTCTGTTGTGCAATTCTAGATAGAACTTGAAATTTTATTAGGAATCTAACCTGAATTGTACATAATGACATATATATATATATATATATATATATATATATATATATATATATGTCATTATATATATATATATATATATATATATATATATATATGTCATTATATATATATATATATATATATATATATATATATATATATATATATATATATGTATATATTCCCAGTTTAAATAACATAGAATTAAAGCCCATATATTTTTGATTTTAGACAAAAGCCTGAACTTTTCTAAGAAAAGCCATGTTTTACCAGTTTTAGAAACAATTATTTTTACTGGACATTCAGCACTTTCAAACCGCTATTTAATATGTAAACTGTGGGCTGGGGCTGTAGTTCAGTGGCAGAGCACTTGCCTAGCACCTGTGAGGCACTGGGTTTAGATCCTCAGTACCACATAAATGTAAATAAGATAAAGGTATTATGCTCATCTACAACTAGAAATTTAAAAATATGTAAAATGCATTATTTATCTAATTTGAACTTTTGAGGGACAGAATATTAGGCTTTTTTAATCTCTCTGCTCTCCTTGAAGCCTTATTGCTGAATATTTTCTGAAAGATTTTTGTAGGTGGAACTCCTTAAACATAGCTGGACAAATATCACAATGATAAAGGATGATCCAAATTGCAAACCTTTTTTCAGATGTTTCAGAACAAAAGGTTCAGCATATGAATAATGATGTGCAATATAGAAACCATTTATTTCTAAAACAACATGTGTCAGGGAGATAAAATTTCACTTTCTCAACTTCTGTAGCTGGGAAAAAATCTTGATAAACTGATGAGCTTTTCTTTTGGTGGCAAGGAAGAAGGGGGGCCTTTTTCTTGGCAGCAGTAGGTAGAAAACCAAGAAATTAAGTATCAACACACTGAAGGAGATGGGAGGTCCTCACAGTTGCTTTTAGTGCATTTATCTCCCTCTCTTCTCACTGGCCCATGCTGAGCATTTACCAAACAGATAAAGTCTATCTTATTTTTAAGAAACTGATTTCTTTTTCAGGGAAGAAATTCTCTATGGGAGGGGTATTGCACATGGATCAACACAACAGGGTGATTGCTTTACAGGGTATATTTTCTCTTTAGGGATACTAACTGGTGAATTTTGAAGATTGCTTTTCATTAAGTGCCAAAAGAAAAGGTCAGGTTGTACATATGATTTCTTGCTAACATCATCAGTGTCTATGTGTATGTGTACATATAGATATGTGTGTGAGCATATAAAAATACTATGTGGAATTCACAAGCCTCAGCTTTCTTACAGGAGCAGAATGACTTACCATTCTACAAAGTAATTTTAGGAATTTCAGGAAGGCTTTCTTGAAATACTTTGAAATACTTTCAAAACTTCAGAGTCAGGGCTGGGGCTGTAGTTCAGTGATAGAGCGCTTGCCTACTATGCATGAGGCACTGGATTTGATCCTCAGCACCACATAAAAAAGATAAACAAATAAAATAAAGGCATTCTGTCCCTCTACAACTACAAATATAATTATAAACAAAATCTTCAGAGTCAATGTTTAAAATTCCAAATTAGAACTTTGTTTCTTTAAGATTTTTTTCCTCATTTGAATGCTATCTCTTCTATCATCACTGAAAAACATATGTATATTTTCATTTAATTGTGAAAGATTTTTTTGTTTTTTCCTGGTACAGGTTTTGATTGGGAAAAGAATGAAATAAAAGGAAATGAAGAAGATAGAACAAAATTTCAGATTGAGGGAGATTGGGCCCTAAATGTTATTTACATCTTGAAATATATCTGATTGAAAAAATATAATAATAGTACATATTTATTGAGAGCATCACTGCCTGCTAAGTACATTACACTGCTTTCAAAACAGTTGCATGAGACAGATGATTTTCCTGAGAAGTGTGTGTATATATGTATGTGAGAGAGTGTATACACAAACTTTTGTATAAATATGTATTTGGATTTTTCTCTCTCATTGGAAAATCAGTATTAAAAATGTGAAAGACCTTAAAGTAGATTTTTTCAATGAAAAGGCATTATCTAGCTTACTTTTCCAATTATCTGAATGTATATGACTCTGCACTTTTTATTATCTTTGAGCTGTTCAATAACTTTGTGTGATACTTTTCTATAGACATGCATATTCTGTCCAGGGGAGATTATCTTTAGTCCATGGAAAAAGCTAACTGTCCATTTATTTGTAAATTCGTTTTATTACTTCTGATTCAACTATATAGTTTGAATTTTTGTTGAACCTGTTGTAATATCTTACTAGTTTTCTCATTTATAATGAGTTAATACAGTTTTTGACATGAGCATTTTATATTTTGATGAGAGATATGAGTTTTAAAAAATTATTCTTTAACAGATTTGTATTAATGAGGGTCCTCCAGAGAAACAGAACCAACAGGGTATGTGTGTTTATATGTACACATACATGCTTATACATCCATATATATGCACATATACATGTATGTGCATTGTATATCTGCATATGTGCATATATATGTGACATAAATAAACATGAATGAAAGAGAGGGATCTCAGATGATTTTTAAGGAGTTAGCTCACAGAATTGTGGACATTTGGTACATGCAAAATGTGATGGAGTACACTGGTAGGCTGGAGACTTAAAGAAGATTTGCAGTTCAAATCCACAGGTTGTGTACTTGCTAAAGTATTTCTTACTCCAAGGAGGTCAGATTTGTTCTCTTGAAGCCTTCCACTGATTGATTGAGGGTCATCCACATTATGGAGGGTAATCTGCTTTATTCAAAGTCCACTGATTTAAGTGTCAATCTCATCTAAAAACTACTTTCACAGAAGCATCTATAATAATGTTTGACCAAAAGTATGGGTACCATGGCCCAGACATGTTGTCAGTAAAAGAAAATATTGAATATTTTCCCCAGAAATAAATGATAAAGGTTTTAGGAGACATATGCTTACCCTGATTTTAGTATTATACAACATACACATGTATCAAAACACCACATAGTATCCCATAAATACATAAAATTTTAATAAAGTATATAAAAACAAAAGCAAGAGTACATCTAAAAATAAAATTACCCATCATAAATTTATTAGTAATTTTGCTTAAATTCTTTATTAAGACTTTTTTATATTCTTATGAAAGCTGCTACATTAATTTACCATCTTAATCTGGCTATTTAATATGTTCATTCTCAGGAGATTAATGTTTTTGATGAGTATATATATATATATCAGACAAAAATATCGAAAACATAAATGGTGAGCAAAAGTTAGGATATGAAAAACAATTTGCAACAAAGTCCAGATTAAGTTGCAATGCAGGAACATTTGTGATTTATTAAGTATATCCGATATTGAAATGTTATAGATTCTAATTCTAGATGATGACATGAAACTTTTTCTAGATATTTTAAGATCACTGACAGCACTAGATGTGACAATATAAACCCAGGAGCACTTTCCCACTTATAATTTACTGGAATTTACCAATTATGTATGAGGAGTTGAGGGGTTTTTATTGGTGCTATTGTTTTGGTGGGGTCTAGAACTAAATATAGACCTGCTGACAATATTCTTATAGAAGGCTTAAGAAAACCAACCTGTAAGGCTGGGGTTGTGGTTCAGTGGTAGAGTGCTCACCTAGCATGTGTGAGGCACTGGGTTCAATCCTATCCTCAGCACCACATAAAAATAAATAAATAAATAAAATAAAGGCATTGTGTCCATTTACAACTGAAAAAAATATTTTTTAAAAAGAAAGTCAACCTGTAGTTTTTTGATAGTTAGATACTCATCTGGTGATATTTCTTCATAATGTACCCCCAAAATGGGGCTTGGGTAGGTTAGTAGCTCTCATGAGGGTAAAGTTTGCCAGTAATAGCTGCATATAAATAGTCAATTATATAGAAGGCATGGTTCATATGGATTCTTCCCAGGAGGAATAAACTTTGAGATGAGGAAAGAACAATGCCTAGATATTCTTTGTATAGGAAATTGAGAAGTGGCCCTCAAAGCAATATCAAGTTGGCCTCTTGAGAGCTTACTCCTTGCTATAAATTGCCTAAAATTTTAAATGTTAATGTCTATGTCACATTTTGGGATTTCTTCTTCATGCAATGAATAGCTAATAGTTGCTGTTAGTAAAGTACGAAGACATAGTGTATTGTAAATTGTTGGAATTAAACTAATCTCCCTTATGCTAATATTTAATTAATTAATTAATATGTGCAAAACACTATGCAAATGGAGTTTATAGGGGTATAAGGCTTTACAAAAAATTGTCCTATATAGTGAATTCAAGAAAATCATGAGTGTTTTAGCTTGAAATAAAGTAACCAGACCTCTAGAACTATGGGTCTCAAAATTCAGAATCACTTGGGGATTTATGAAAACACAGGTATCTGGGTCCTATTAACAGCAATTTTGATTCAGTAGTTCTGGGGTGGGGCCTGAAATTTGGAATTTAAACAAGTTTCTAGGTGTTCTGATGCTGAAGATTCTGAGAGTACACTTTGAAAACCAGGGCTAATGATTTAACACATTTAACATTGTGATCTACTGACCTTGAGGAAGTTCCATCAAAGACAAATAAAATTTCTTCTTTTCTCATATAGTAGGGAAAATGGCTATTTAGGTTATTAATTTAAAGCAGTGAATTATTATTATGTACATCATTCTTAAATAATATATTTTTAGGTTTTTACCTTGAAAGTTTATATATGATTTTTTTTTGTTTTAACATCATATTTTATTATAAGGCGGGGGGACTAGAAGTTGATTGGATATATATGATCTTTCTATGTAGCCAAATAATGATGGTCAAAGAAAAATCATGGTGCTTTTACCCAAGTTATTTGACACATATCCTCAAGTAGTTGGTGTTCTAAATATATTGTGAATAATTATGTGTATATATGTATATTTTAGTGTATTTTATATATTATTTACATATAAATATTCTAATATGTATATATGTATATGAATATTTATATGTATTTACATGTATGTAATTATTTATATGTATATAAGTATGTATAATGTATGCATATATACATATAAATATACATACATATATATATGAATATATACACATATGTAAATATATACATATATAAATACAAATATATATAAACACAAACACACATAATATTGTGATAGGTAATTTTATGTATTAACATGACTGATAGCTTTCCAGATATTTGATGAAACATTATTTCTTGATATTTCTATAAGGGTATTTCCAGAAGAGATTAGCATTTGAATCAATGGACTGAGTAAAACTAATTGCCCTCCCCAATATATGTGGGCCTCATCCAGTTAGCTGAGGTTCCTAATAGAACAGAATGTGGAGGAAGGAATTCTTGCTCTTTGCCTAACTGACTGAGCTGGGACATCAGTCTTCTCCTGCTCTAGGTCTAGGAATTAAACTAACATCAGCAACCCTGGTTTCCAGGCCTTTGAACTTGAACTGGAACTCCATAACTGGTTTTCTTGAGTCTGCAGCTTATAGTAGGCAAAATCATGGAACTTCTTAGCCTCTATATCCATGTAAACTAATTTCTTTAAAAAAATAAATTTCTTAATTTATATATAATATATTTATTTATAGAACTATAAAATCTACTGTTTGTTCTATTTCTCTGGGAAACAATATAAATATACATTATATATGAAAATATATACTCATATTTTCAATAATGTTTCAAGATATAATTGCCTTCAGTCTAGGACCTTGCCACTTGAGTGTAATCCTTAGATAAACAACAACATAACCTGGGAAATACATCATCTTGGCTCTCATCCCAGTTCTACTAAATCCAAATCTGTATTTTAACTCAATCTTTACATGATTCATTTTCCCATAAAAATTTGGGAAAATCTGATTTATGAAGTAATTTACTAAGAAACAAAACCAGTGATTTCAATGCGCAAGGAGATACTTTTTTGAACACAATGTGAAGAATCTGTAGACTGGCAGGGGAATTAGACTTAATAAGGTGTTCTAGCTGGGAGGCAGGGAAGAGCTGAGCTGTTGACCAGTCTGACTTTGGTCATGCTGAGTTTTTCTATTTGTGTAAAAGAAACCCATTAATTAAGTAGCCTTAGATTCTAAACAACATGGAGAAAAATCAATTAGAACACCTTGGAGAGTGAGAGAGAATTGGGAAAAATTCATTATCAGATAGCCAGGATTTCTTGAGAGGAGAGGTCAGGTATGACCTCTCCCTGTCACCAAGTAATGATGACCAAAAAACCAATCACTGGCAAATGACTGTTTTTGCCCAAGCCATTTGACACTTAAAAAAATCTATAAGTAGCAAACATCATAAATAATCCTTGATTTCTGTAAACCAAAGAAAAATGCACAAACTGGCTAGTTCAAATGATAGGTAAACAAGTTCAGCACTATTGTTTTATCACTTGTTTTTTGCCACTGTTTTTTATGTTTTCATGGGTTTGAATTGAACATGGATTGTCCAGTAAGAGTAAATAAAAATAACATCATTCTCTGCATTTGAGATTTCAATTCAGGGTAACTTATTTTATGAGTGCTGGGAAAATTACCAGACTGGTTTTATAAAGCTTCAGTGCAACAAAGGCAGCAGCCTGTTATGGTCACCCTACTTCCTCTCCTACACTTTTTTAGCCTTTTCTCCATTCTGTAATTTAATGGATCTTTTAAAAATATAAATTATAACACATCACTTCTCTGCTCAAAGCCCTTCAAGGGTGTCCCATCGTACATAGAATAAAATCTGCAATCCTTATTGTGCCCTCCAAGGTCATTATCTAGCTTCTGGATCTCCCTCTGATTATTACTCTTGTGGTTTTCTTCCCTCACTGTCTTTAATTGATAAATATGCCAGGGTCCCAGGGCCTTTGTTCATACTTGCTTCACACAGCTTCCCTTCTTAATTCTTCATGGTTTCTTTTCCGGTTACCTCCATGGTGGGATTTCTCTAACCACCCAATCTGAGCTTGTACCCCACTATAGTCCCCATATGTGGTCTTTGTTTTCTTCATCCTGATTTTGTAATAAGTAATAATTTGTTTGCCTATCTCTCCCACTAGAAAAGCATTGGTATGTTTTGCTTCCCATTATATTTCTATGCCTGGAACATAGGAAAGTTTCAGCAAAAATATTTTTAATATATTATTTATTTATGTTTATGTGGTGCTAAGGATCAAGCCCAGTGCCTCACACGTGTGAGACAAGCACTCTACCACTGAGCCATAGCCCCAGCCCCTTCAGTAAATATTTATTAAGTGAATTATATAATCTAGTCAAGTTATCCTTTGGTTCAAGCATTCAAATAGTTTCATCATAACTCAATGAACATATTTGAATAGTTGTGGGCTCTTGTTTACCCTTCTAAGTGTAGGGCCACAAGAAGAAAGCTATTTATTTATTGTATGTTTTCTGGCCCTATGCTTGTATTATTTCATTATTTTTGTTCACAACAATTTTGTGAAGAAGGCATTATTTTAATCATTTTATAAATGGCTAAATGTAGTTGTAATGGTTTAATCCAAATTCATAAAGCTAAAATATGTTGGCATTCTTTAGAATAAAAGGCACCACAATAAAGTAAAATTAGCCACAGTTCTAAAGAAGATGTTACCAAACCATATAATTGACAAACGATTAATAGGCAGAAGAAATTAAGAGCACATACAAATCAACTAAGAAAAAAATAGATGGTCCTATAGAAAATGCGATAAACACTATGAATAGTCAATTTACAAAGGAAGAATTTGGAATAACTGATAAACAGATGATGTTTCACCTATCAAGTAATCACAAAACGGAAATTGTATATGCCTTTAAAGAAACTCCTGCATATAAGTATGAAGAGATTTGTGTAAGAATATTTATTATAACATTGTAATAGCGAAAAAAGCAACAACAAATCCCCTCAAACCTACAAATAGCCTCTACATCTATCCATAGAGTAACAGACAAATGTTAACATGGCCATAAGATGACATGCTATACAACAATTTAAATGAATGAACCACATCTATAAATATCAGCTTTAGTAATTTTCACTATATAATGTGCAAAGATAATTTTCAAAATAATTTATGTGGGAGTACATTATGTAAAATTTAAAACATGAAAAATACTACTATTTATTGTTTATAGGCACATGTGTAAGTAGTAGACATAGAAAGTGTACATGGGAATAATATGTACCAACTTCAGGAGAGTAATTATTCTCAGAGTGCAAGGAAGGTATATAAGATAAAGTAGGAGAATTTTAGCTTCTCTATCTTTAATTTCTTTAAATGAAGTCTAAAACAAATATATAAAATATTAACATTTAGTAAATGTAGATTATAGGCATCTGTTATTTTTTCAATTTCATGTATTTTTATAATTAAGAAAAATAATATGATAGAGCTTGTATCAGACCTAGATCTTTCTTTTCAAAGCCAGAGAGTTGTTTTTTTTTTTTTTAATTTTTTGTTGTTGGCTGTTCAAAACATTACATAGTTCTTGATATATCATATTTCACAATTTGATTCAAGTGGGTTATGAGCTCCCATTTTTACCCCATATACAGATTGCAGAATCACATCAGTTACCTAGGCTCCTTAAGAGCAATCCTAGATCTGCATCATAGAGCTATTTCTCTCACCAGTATTATCAGGAACATAATTAGACATAATTTTGCAGTGGTTATTGAGTGGCTATATCCCAGGAGGTCAAGATCTATCTCAGGCCACATGATCAAAGAGTACAGGGTCAATAAATGGTGGGATTATTGGCAAAACAATGAATACTTTGTTGTGCATTCCTGAGTCAGATGGATCAGGGCACATGTGGTAGATCGGGATGGGCATACATGCCAGAGCCCCCATACTTTCTAATTTCTGTCACCACTTTAAACATGGGGCTATGTGAGTGTGCATTTTGTTACTTTGTTACTGCAAAGTAAGTCAGTAGATGGAAAAGTTTTGACCATCTTTTGCAGTCCAGCTGGTTTCTTTGTCCTTCTAGATCTTTCATAGGAGCATAAGTCTTTCATTTAAAACAATTTTTTTAGTTGTTGATGGTACTTTATTTTGTTTACTTACAAGCAGTGCAGAGAATCAAACCCAGTGCCTCACACATGCTAGGCATGTAGCTCTAGCACTGAGCTACAACCCCAGCCCAAGTCTTCTGATTATGTCTGTCTTATAGTTCAAAAAGTCACCAGGGTTTGTCATAAAAATCCTACAAAATTATGTTTCTGGGTAAACAATGGACCTTGACTCCAATAATGGAAATCATTGACTCTGGCAATTTAAACAGTGGTCTATACCATTTCTTCTTTTTTTTTTTTACACAAAATGATGGTTAATTTAGGAGACTATAAGGTTCAGAGTTGGGGTTGACACATGTATGTAGACTCTTCAACTCCTAGCCATGACATCTATGATTGAAAGTCTCAAAAAGGTATAAGATCCATGTATATGATAACAAAAGAATATCTGGGAAAAATTCTATTAAACATTTCCTCTGAACCAATCAATTTTGTCTTTGAAATGTCATCTCCCAATGGTTTAGTACACATTTAACCATATAGTTTATTTTCCTTCTCTTCAAACTTATTTGACCCTCAAGTAATACTTTGTATAATATTTTTTAAATTAATTAATGTATTTTAATTAGGTATATATGACAGCAGAATGCTTGATTCATTGTACACAATTGCAGTACAACTTTACATTTCTACGATTGTACACAATGTACTGTCACACCATATGTTCAGTTATACATGTACCTAGAATAATGATGTCCATCTCATTCTACTCTTTCCTGTCCCCATGCACCCGCTATATCCTCCCTACCTTTTGCCCAATGCAAGTTCCACCATTTTTCCCATGCCTCCCTGCTCCTGTCATAGATCAGCATCTACTTATTAGAGAGAACATTTTTGGGACTGGCTTACTTTACTTAGTATGATATTCTCCAACTCCATCCATTTACCTGCAAATGCCATAATTTTATTCCCTTTTAGTGCTGAGTAATATCCCATCATGTGTATGTACCACAATTTCTTTATCCTTTCATCTATTGAAGGGAATCTAGGTCCACTTCCACAGTTTAGCAATTGTGAATTGTGCTGCTATAAACATCCCCAAAGTTGTACTCTAAGATATTTTTGTGAAGCAGCAATGTGATTAATATTTACTTAGTTTTCTACATGGACTTCTTAAATCCCAGCATATAAAACTGATATATTGAGATACCACATCAATGATAAATGAATATGATAATTAGATATGTGTTAAATAAGAAAAAATCTATGTTGTGTTGAGGGAGTTATCCTAAATCAATTTCTTTGTGGTTTAGGTTGATTTGAAAAATAGTGCCAAGAAACAACTTAGTCTTATATAAATCCTAAGTGTAAAGCTCAACATGTAATTTTACTGCTAAAATGTAAATATCTAAATATGATAATGATGACAATGAAACTTTCATGTAAAAGTATTTTGAGGGCAGTTAACTTTAAGCAAAATGAGTTGTCTTATTTTAGACAATAAAGTTTATTAATTGAACAGCTTCAAGTTTTATCAAGAATAACCTTGGAAATTATGATGATATAAACATTATTGTGAGTACTGTCCTTGAAAATGGATATTAAAATTCAGTAGAGTTAGATATTGCTCATCAGATGATCTTATGAAAGTTTCCTGAAAGAAAGGGATAGATATGTGGTAGAATAAATAATAATGGATATACCAATGAATTGATTCCCTAGATAGTAAGAAAATGCTCATATTTTAAAGAAATTCTAAAAATGAAATATAATAGTCTCTGCATGACAGCTGAAAATGATAACTGAATCCATAACCTGATAAATATATGAGTTTTCTTTATAAGGAAAACAATTCAATACTATAGCTTCTGAAGTGCCTTTTCCTGTATTTACCTTCTGTCAAAGACCAAAATGGGTTCCTAGTAGCTAAGTTTGTGCTAGAGAGCCTCCCACCCCTAGCCCTCCCACCCACAACACTTGATTGGATCATGAGTGGACATCTGATCCAAATTAGACCTCTCTTACAGACATGAACTTGGAGCTAAGACATTCTAGCCTGTTCCAGATTGATGATTTGAAAGATGTAATATACATCAGGGAGCTTTGGAATCTGCCATCTTCTACCATGTGCATAGAGAGAAGCAAAGGCAGTCTGTGGAGAGAGAACATAGAGTAGACATGCAGAGAAAAACAGAGGCCAAGAACATACATTTATAATTGATTGATAGACTGAATGAGTGTCCTCCCCACAGAAACACCTCCAAAAATGAAATTGACACATTTTTGGCATCTTTTATAATACATTAACTTTTTTAATTTATGGGAGTGACATATTGAATTGATATGATTGTTACCTCTTTCTATCTTCTCCTTTTTAAAAAAAACATGGAATATAATCTTAACATTTTTTATCTCGGGTGCTTTATATGTGTATCATTTAATCTCTGTGAAGTACAAATTAAAATTGCCATCCGCATTTTATAGTTGAACAAACCACAATTTAATGCCTTTATATGACTTGCCTAAACTCATCTAATTAATTGCAAGTGGCTAAACTGAGACACACTCAGGCCTTTCTGACTCCTAAAAACTATACCCTTAACCATTATCTTGTTTTGAATCTGGGAACAGCAACTGATATCTTCCAGCAATGAGACAGAGATCTTGATATCTTTCATGTACATGAACAATACGTTCAGCTTAATCTGAATACTGCATGATGTTCTGAATTCCATATGACAGAATGAGGTCTGGAGGAGGCAAGAGTAAGGAAGGTTGTGTTCTCAGGAAAACCAGACATACACAGTGTGTGTATGTGTATGTATATGTATGTTTTATAGAAGGCAAGAAAGAGACTCTTTTAGAAACAGAAAGCACATATTCCCTTTAGTTATTTTACACTCCCTTATACACGAGACACCAGTTAAGTTTGAATGAAATATCATATTTGATTTCATAAAAGACACTGTAAGTGTGTATGTGTGTGGGGGGTAGGAGGGCCCACAAACAAAACAAAACCATAAATGCCACATTTATTCATTCCAGAGAAAATTGAAACATTATATAAAATAGCATATAGATCCTCAAAGGACACAAGCCTAAAATCAATTAGTTTGAGCTTCAAAGGGATTTTGCTGAATATAAGAAATGGGTTTCCAGTGAAATTTTTATTAGAACCCTAAACACATTGGCATACTTATTGCTGAAATTTCATTTCATGTTGTAAGCTTAGAAAGATTGGATGGACTTTATTTAAGCTGAATAAATATAATTGCACACATTTTACCCTGGTAGAAGAGCTAGAAGAAAACAGAAGTTTGCAGTAGGAGAGGGGACCTGAAGGCTAACATTTACATATGGTAGAAGCAATGATGGATTTTAGATTTTATTTCTGTGCTAGTTGGGGAGAAGACATCAAACATTACAGTTGGTCTGTGAACTTGAGCAACACTGAACAACTTTGGTGGTAATTTGGAAGTGAATTAAAGGAGTCAACATAGAAAGAAGACCAGCCTTCCTCCCATCTTTCTACTTAATTGTAGATTTTTATTCAATCAATACAACAAGAAATCCTGAATTACCATTTTTTTTTAATTACAGAAAGGACATTTGAGTTGCAAGAAGGGAGGTGGAGAGAAAAAAATGTTTTATTAATATTTGTGTAAAAACACTTGGTTTTTGCTTTAAAAATTTGATTTTAAAGCTCAGGTAGGAAAGCAAACATGGCCTGCCTATTCCCCTCTCTCTATTTATTTTCCCCTCTTATGAAAAGGGTTTTTTTAAAAATTTACTTGTGTCCAAGAGAAGATTCCCATTGCTTTTGGCTATGTGTCTCCATTAGGTAGAATTGTTCACCCTGAGCCCCTTTAGATTGTTGGCTGCAAGAAATTCTCTGGTTGGCTACATTTCAAATCTGTCAGAGCCAGATGTACTCTAGATGCATCCAAGTGTGATGCTGTTAAAGCTGTTGGTTCAGATGACCTTGATACTGTGTCTCTTCCTGACTGTAGTTTAAGTTTTCTACTCTGGCTTCTCACTTCTTCCCCTAACTGATGCTGACCGTTCAAAAACTGGTCTTTTTTATATGCTCCCAATTTCTATAAAATTACAGCAATTCCCTATAGAGTCTTGCATTTTCAATGTCCCTATCAAATAAGCATCCAGTGGAAGAGTTTAATTTGCTTACAGTCAACTCTCCAAGTAAATTATACCTCATTGGAAAATTCTCTGCTTCAATATAAGATATTTTATATCTGTTTTTCTAATTTTATAGTTGAGAGATATTGGGATGCTAGCTATAGTTGAATCACTGTGTCTTAATCAATTTGTTATTTCATATAATGTGAAGTTTAGAAGTAGAGGATTCCTGGATGTATTAGTTGAGTCCAACAAATTTACTGGAGGTAACACCCATGAAAGTTAAGGTGGAAAATTATCAGCAGTTGTCAGGGAAATCCTTCTGAATGAAGTTCAGGTTTGATGCCCATGAACAAAAAGGGAAAAGAAGGAGGATTGAGTAGGAAGAGCCTAAGACTGCAGTGA
The DNA here is from genome assembly GCF_047511675.1 of Marmota flaviventris. Classification (NCBI taxonomy): domain Eukaryota; kingdom Metazoa; phylum Chordata; class Mammalia; order Rodentia; family Sciuridae; genus Marmota; species Marmota flaviventris. The sequence goes on along the minus strand of NC_092518.1, from coordinate 17,030,157 downwards.
GGCTCTAAGAAATTAAAACCAGCCTAACAAGAGCTCTGCCAAATTATGACCCATAGAGCACTCTTATGTATGGTAGAAATGACAGTACCCTAGTGTTTACTATGTTCAGTTATTAACTGGGGCTTCCTGCAAGATTTTGGCCTTGACTCAGATGCTATCTTGGATTATTTTCAGTTTGGAGGCTGTCAGCTAACTGCACTCTTTGCAACTAATCAGCACTGAAGATCTGAGTGGCACACCTCCATGACTTCCATGTAGAGTTGCTTAATTCAGTAGCATGGCTATACCATCCAGGATCCAGGTATTTTCCAAATTTCAATTAGGTCATGCTTAGCATGTTGCTATTCTTCTTTAGATAGACTTCCTCATTGTCTAAAAACAACAGTCACAACATTATGCCTTCGCACTATGGTGTACCAAAGCAGGAAGGAGAACTTAATCCTCACGTTTCTGTTTGTAACAAAAACAACTTTCTCTAAAGCTGCCAAGCAGATTTTCTTCTAGTCCTATAAGCCAGGTGTGTGTCACATGCCCATGCTTCATCCACAGGGCATCTTGGAAAGTGACTTGCTGAGTTTTACAACCTCTAAAATGAGAAGTGCCTTATACCAGCAAATAGGAAGAGAAATAGGAAGGAGGGGTGGGGACAGCTGTTGGTCAGGTATAAACTACCAGTATCTGCTACCCTAAGTATAGCTAAAGTGACACTTACTTTTATTCCCAGAAATTCAGATATTATAAATTGGTTACTAAATTTGAAATTTATTACACTGGTAGGATCTTTTGCTTATCTTGCATGGCCCCCAAATTCGCATCCCTTCCACTAGCCAGGAACTTGAAGGCTTTACTTCAGTCTTTCTTCAGATCATTTCTTACTTTTATTGTTGTCATAGTTTGTACTTTATTAAATGACTAAGTGATCAGATATCCAACAAAACTATTTAGACTAATTTTTTAAAGGACCGCTGAAAAGTCTGATTACAAGCTTTCAGTTTACCATGTGGCTTCTCTAGTGCTTGAAAGCTTCAGAGGCACCTAAGGACCAAGGAGAAGAGTAGGACAAACATTGAAATATTGTGTAGTGTTAAAAATGCCTGTATAGGGTTCTTATTTTAATATAAACTTGAATAACTGTATGCTTTCCCTAATATGTTTCTCATCTTCTCTATGTTTTTGTACACTATAGCCTGCTTCTTTGATAAATCTATTATTTTCAGCACTATAAGCTCTCTGCTACTTTCCCACTTTTCTGTATTTGGAAAAGCTATGTGACCTTTCTAAGCATTAGTCTCCCAATCCATTGTTGCAGGGTGCTGTCCTTTGCATTATGTTTGTCCCTAACCTCTACCCTCTAGATGCCAGTAGGAATCCTGATCCTTGGTAAGAATAACTGAGACTGTTTCCAGACATTGCCAAGTATCCCTTCATGGAAAAAATCGATTCCAGTTAAGAATTGTAGAATATACCAAAGATGGCAAGGTTGGTAGAGTTTTCTATATTACACAGCACATCTCAAATAAGTATCTTTTTGTTTTTTCTTTCTAAAGTCCCTTCTGGGTTGGTTTTTTTAAAATTTTGTTTTCTTCAGTTGTTATTTGCTTAATCTATTGCATGCTTTTTCAATTATGATACTATTGACATTTGGTGCAGATAATTATTTGTTATAAGAGAAGCTTCTCCTATGCATTGTGTGATTATTAGTGGCACCCTTTGGACTGTACCCAGGAGATAGCAATACTACCAACCATCAAACCTAGTTGTGAAAACCAAATCTGTCTTTAGACATGGAAAAAATTAGCTCTAGGAGAGAACCATTGATGCAGACGATAGCAGCTGTAGGAAGTTTGTAGGGTTTTATTCTGAATAACCTGTAAAATCTTACTTAGAATTCTTCTATTTTTCCTTTGAATTTCCATCTTGGCTACTGTGCAATTAGTTTTGTTTGTTTTGTTTTACAAATACTCAGAGATTCTCCATCTCAGCGCTATTTTTCTGGGCCAGATAAATCTTTGTCATATGCAGTTGTCCTTATAGGGTGTTTAACCATCTCTACCCACTAGCTAGCAGCACCTTATCTTCACTCCCACCCAAAATTGTAACAACCAAATATATCATGGTCTCCTTGGGAGCAAAATCATCCCTGGTTGAGACTGTTGTTCTATCTCTACTTACCTTTTTCTGTAAGCTGTCTCTTCTTTTCATCCTGTGTTTTAGAAAAAATGCGTACTTCTCTCCTTTTCTTACCCAGAGACATTGAGTGATAATTTTTGTTATTGTTATTTAAACATGATTGAAGAATATCACTATCTCATATTGCATCGTTTTTCTAACAAATACAGCATTTCCCCTAAAAGGAATTCTGGCAAGTAACATATACTCATTTGCCAAACATTTCTCATTTATCCTCTGAGTTAATAGGAATAGACCACTTGAGTTTGTGTTTTTTGTTTCATGTTCTTCTATATAGACTACCTTTATAGTAGAATAAATTGCTTATACCTCTATTTCACTACATCTAAATTTTGGGCAACCTCAGGACGAGTATATTGTCTTCCACATAGATACTACATTGAAATAAAAAAGAATGTAAATATTGTAATCAGGTACTTCTAGGTTAAAATACTGCTTAATTTCTCTTTAACCAGTGTCAGTAACTTTAGACAAGTTAGCTACTCTGACCTTCTTTCATCCTCTGTTTAGTAGGGGTACTATTACCTTTTGAGGGGGTAAAAAGCACTTGATATATGTTACTCAACAATGTTAACCATTGTAATTAATTTTATCAGGAGATACTAAGACCCATATAAAAGCCTTTAAAGGCAGAGTGTAAACCTCAAATACCTATACCTAAAATCTCTGCCTCTTTCTTTCATTTAATTTCTGACCTATTTGTGGACATAGCTTAGACATGTTAGGGAAAAGATTTTTGCATTATTTTTTGTTTATTTTGACAGACAGGTTAAGGCTGAACACTGAATTTTTTGTTTATTTAGCATTATTGTGGAGATTTTGTTTTGCAGGTGTGAGAGATATATTGCTTCTAAAGAGAGCACAAGAGAGAATTCTAAATAAGAGGTTTACTAAAATTGTTTTTTTATGGCAAAGTGTCAATTGAGATTTTAACATTTTCCCCAGTGCATGATATATTTTTTGCTTTCGTATTCATTCCCCTGATGTGTGTGTAATATATGGTTTTGACCTTTTCAAGACAAATTGAATTAAAAATATAATATAATGAAAAGAAAAAGCAAATAAAAGAAAACCTTCCAGACACATTACAAAAATCAATTTAAAAAGCAGAATGTACTATTCTGATAATTAAAAAGAGTTTCTCTTTTCAATTTATTATGCAAGGATACAATTTTACCTAAACAATAAAATGTGAATACTAGACTGGGGTATATAATTTTAGTTATATCACAGAAGCTTAGTGGTGAAGGGGACCCCAAAATTATTTAATATAACCATTTCAATTTATGAGTGGAGAAATTGAAGTGCAGAGAAGGCAAATAACTGCCCCAGAATTTTAAACAAATTTTAGTTTCAAAAATGACACAAGGATCTGATTTCTAGTAAACCAGACACGTTGCTCTGTTGGATACATCTAGCTGATAAAATAGAATTGTTAAATCTTTTTAAAAATTTAGCACTTATTTTTTGATGAACTAAAAATTGGGGATTGGTAATGGAGACATTTTTATGGGTATGGCACCAATAAATGGTTTGGGGGCGGGTAAGGAGAATCTTTTAACTGGGATAAACTTGATGAAAACTATGCTTCAATTTAGTACACTATTTTAAAACAAACAACAACAATGAAAACACCATCACCATGCTTGTCCTCTTCCAAGTATTTTGGAGAAGACAGAAGGACATAGAATGCTATTAAAAAACAAAACAAAACAAAAAATCTAGAGTTTAAGCAATATCTAACATTTAATTTTTGCTCACATAATAATCTATCACTCTCATTTTAAAACATTTTGTTTATTAGGGAACATGTACAACTGTAAAAGCTTAGCAGTATTATTTAAGAATTGATTGTTTCTTCAGAATTCCAGTATATTTCTAATATTGTGTCTCTTGAATACTGCATATATTTAATATGCTTTAAGTCTTCCTTTAGCCTGGTGGAGTTTTTCAACAAAAAACTTTAATAAAACTTCTTGGATTTTCCTTGATACTTTCTTGATCTTCTTTCTGTGTCTTTTTTTTGTTCATGAAGTTGGTATTCTTCTGCCATGGTTGCAAGATCTTCTGGGATACTCTGACTTGCTCTTTTTAGAATTTTAATTAATTCATTGGCAGTCTTTGAATCACTTTTAGTGAAAAGGGTTATCGAAATACCAGTCTTCCCTGCTCTTCCAGTACGTCCTACTCTGTGCACATATTCTTCAATATTCCGTGGGAAATCGTAATTATATACATGTGTGATGTCATCAACATCAAGTCCTCGAGATGCTAAATCAGTTGCAATCAGTATCTTCACTCTTCCAGTTCTGAAGTCCTCTAATGCTTGTTCTCGATCACTCTGATCTCTGTCACCATGCAGTAATTGTATAGGTATGCCTTGGATGCTTAAATCACTTGATAGGTCATCAGCAATAAGTTTTTTGCTGACAAACACTATGACTTTATCTTGGGGTGACATGTTTTTTAGGAATTCTTGGATAAGAGCTCGTTTTTCTTCTTCTGTGGTAACAATTACATTTTGCTTCACTGTATGTACAGCAGCCAGATCTAGAGTACCCACATAAACAATCATAGGCTCTTTCAAATAAGAATGTGCAAGTCGACGCACAGTATCTGGCCAAGTTGCACTTGTCATAATTGTCTGTCGGTCTGGGCGCACATCTAGTAAAATCTTCATTATCTGGTGTTCAAACCCTAGATCCAACATTTTGTCTGCCTCATCCAAGACCAAGTAGGTTATACTTCTTAGATTGACAAAATTATTCATTTGCAGATCATTTAGTCTTCCTGGAGTTGCAATAATGATATCTACACCTTCTGTAATAGCTTGTATTTGCTCCTTTCTGTTTCCACCACCATATATACATACACTTTTAAGACCTTCATATGAATACTTTGAACATTCAGAGTTCACCTGAAGAGCTAATTCTCTAGTTGGTGTAAGAACTAGCATGCCCGGTCCATTCCTTTGTTCTTTAGGTACTGGTTGAGAACTGAGATGAATAAACCCAGGCATTAAATAGGCCAATGTTTTGCCTGTTCCAGTTTGGGCCACTCCTATAAGATCTAGTCCTTGTAGAATAATTGGCCATGCTTGTGACTGAATTGGTGTTGGCTTTTGGAAGCCAGCCATTGTTATGTTTCTCAGCAGTTCAGGATATTGCTGGAACATATCTTTAAATTTACAAGTTGGATTAGGGATGATGCGTTTCTCAGCAATTTTCGAGTCAACACATATTATGTTGAAATTTTCCTTTCTCCAGTTATCCACCTCAGCTTCAGACATCAAGCTTGTTTCTTTGGATTCTATGTAAAAATCTTTCTTAATTGGTGGTAAATCTGCCCATTTTATTTTTTCCCATTTCATAGATTCTGCCCGGATTTGGTCCCAATCTAACAGTGGTTGAGCCCTTCTGCCGGTGTAATTTGTGCTTAAACTGCTTTCAGAAGGGAGTTGGGATGCAGCATTATTATCAGGAGATTGGAATGGGGCATTATCAGCATATTTTGAAGTGTAGCTTTGTTGTTTTTTAAGAAGAGTTTCTATGGCTTCTTTTGCCTTTGCTTTCATGCCATGGCTACCAAAAATTTTTACCTCTGCTTCAGAATCCCCCTTTATGATCTGTATCTTAGTGTTTGTTAAATGTTGTATATCTTTTATTTTTGATCCACCGCGACCAATTACTACACCAACCATATTGTTGTTCAAGCTAAAACAGAGTGGTGGTTCACGTGATCCTGTGGCCCTAGGCCCCAGATGGTCTGAGAGACTACTCCAGCCATAGTCTCTGCCTTGGTGTTGGCCTTGGCATTGGCCCAGATCACTATCTCTGTCTGGGCTTCCGCCTCTGACAGGATCACTGTCTTGGCCTTGGCTTCTGCCAGGATTTCTGCCTCGGCCTCTGCCATCCCAGCTTCCGCCTCCCTGGCCTCCACTGTGTCGCCCTCCTCTGCCTCGGCCTCTACCTTCTCGAGCTCCACCACGGCCACCCCTATTATCCCAGCTGCCTCCAGGATCTCTTGGATTAGACTCCACCCTCTTCCACTCTGGAGCCCAAGACATTGTGGAGTGATAGTAAAGTTAGGGTGGCCTCTTGCCTACATACATTCGGAAGAATGACAGGATTTAGATCTCTCCTCAGGCACAGCGGAACCAACGGACTTGGTCGGTGGTGGCAGTTATTTGTAGTTAGCCACTACCTTTACCTAGGGAACCAGTGTTTGATGTGGGGGAGGGGTTTAACCGATTGGCCAATCACAGGGCCAAGACTACGATGTGTAAGCAGGCATTTGTGATGTAAAATTTAAAAAGACACACACTCTCATGGACTAACCCCGCCTACAATTAAACAAATTTGAGAATTTTGTCATTAACTTAAAACAATTGAAAGTTTATTTTTTAACTGATACATAAGAATTACATATATTTATGGGATACTTTGCGATGTTTTGATATTTGTAGACATTATATAATATTTAAATTCAGTTAAACTTAGCTATCTCCTCAAACATGAATCATTTGTCATGAAAACATTCAAAATCCTTTATTCTAGCTCTTTCAAATATACAAGTATAATTTTATCCATAGTTATCTAACTGTTCAGTACACACCAGAATTTCTTACTGCTATCTAACTCTAACTTAGTATCCGTTGACCAATCTCTTCCCATTCCTCCCTTCCCCAGGTCTCCTTAGTCTCTAGTAACTGCTATTCTACTCTCAACTTCTATGAGACTGACTTTTTTAGATGCCGCATATGAATGACAACATATGGTACTTGTCTTACTGTGCTTGTTTTATTTGACTTAATAATCTCCAGTTTTATCTATGTTGTCACAAATGACAAAGTACATACTATTTTCTAATAGTCCATTGTGTGTATGTATATAGACATTTTGATTCTTTAATTTTTTTTCTGGATATTTAGCTTATTCTCCTCAAATTAGTTCTGGTTCATCTTGGGACACACTTTCAAACAGGTCTTGAACTTATACACATTGGCCTTTTTATAAGCCAATTATTTCTGTAGGAGAAAAAAGACTTTTTAAAATCATGTTATTTGTTTATATATTTGTATGTTTATTTATTTTAGTACACTCTCAAGGGCCCAGTTCCCATTTAAATGCAGTTCTTACCAACAATACTTGGTCTAGAAAAATTCATTGCTTCCTTTTATCTAGCGTAACTTAAAACATACCATCAAAAGTCTCTTAGATGAACAATATAGGATAGCATTTCTTCCTTATTATTCAGCTAAACACCAGTGCTTGTCCAGACAGTTTCTAGATATTATTATAAGAATGATGATTAGAAGAGACACATTGAGACATGAGGTACTTTAAATAATTTTTAATAGTTTGCCACTTTTCCCAGAATTTCTTGATTTTTTTCTCTCCCTGTGGTTTCATATATTCCAAGATCTTTCCATGAGAAGGTTGTGTAGAAGTCATTTATTAGGTCTAATCTAGAAAACAACCTGATAGCAATCTGGACAGGTGGACATCTAGCATCTATTTAGCATCTATTCCACTTATGAAGTGATTTAGTGGTTGCAGCTATTATACTACTTTTTTTCTTCCTTAGGTCATTCTACTCCTTTGAAGTCACAGACTTAAGTTCCATTCTCCTTGTGTATTTAAGGACCAGTGTCAAATCCCCCTGAGGGTTTCTTTTTATCAGAGTAATATCCCCAGTTTGTTCAATGTTTCTTGCTATGGCCCAGTTTATTCGATGCACATAATCTTGTTCCTTCTCCTTTGTAAATAATTCATTGAGGACCTTTTGTAACATAGCACATAGAATTAAAAAAAATAAAATTGGCAGAAATGATCATATTAATACTATTAAGGCCTCTTCACTGACTTAATAGTTGTACTAATTCAGCCTAAGAACTCCTTGCTGCTCACAGTAACCTGATGGGTATTTAAGTTCATTTTTCTTCATCTTATGCTTAATTTACCTTTAGTTTTATTTAACAAAAGTAGATTATGTATTTATCCTTTATTATTTTTCCCTTTACATTTGGTCAATTGATGTGGCCTATTAAATATGATTTTAATGATTATTTTTTTGTCCATGATATTATTCTCTACTTTCAAGCCTTCTGAAAATTTAATGTTCACAGTGTCTTTTCCTTTTTAGGGAAAGTTGATAAAAATTTGAACATGGTTGAGTTTAGCATCTGTGCCACATTGGGGGAAAACTTCTCTATGTCAGCAACTTTACTGAAAGATACATTTTGAAGAAAAAGAAGGCTGCTGGCTAAATATGTTTTGGAAATATAGCACCCTGCGTTCTCTCTTTTAAGAGTTTGTAGAAGTTCAGATACTTTTAAGTATTGATAAAATGAATTGTTTAATCCAAAGTTTCCCATAGGAATTTTCTAATGGACCTCCTCATTAATTTTAAAGTAAACTTTTTATTTGGAATAATTCTAGATTTACAGAATATTTATGTGGATAGTATGAAGAATTCTCACATTCCCTTTGACCAGTTTTGATTTCTTCTAATATTGTCAATCACTATTGGTATATTACTGTTAACTAAACCCCAGACTTAATACTACTGGTTTTCTCTTAATGCATTTCATTTTCTGTTTCAGGATTCAGTCCAGGACTTTACATTGCATTTATTTGTTGTGTGTTGTTAGATCTTCTCAGTCTTTCCTTATTTTTCATAACTTTACCAGTTTTAAGGAATAATGATCACATATTTTGTAGAATGTTCTTTCAAATTTGGTATACCTGTTGTAATTTTTCATGATTAAATTGGGGTTACAGAATTCAAAAAACTATATGGCTGAAGTGTTTTTCTTATCATATTTTATTAGGGAGATGTGGACCTGATATCATCATGAACAGTTGTTAGTAATGTTAATTTGATTACTTGTTTAAGTGGTGTTACCCAGGTATTCTCCAATATAAAACATTTTTCTCCTTTTTCATATTCTGTTTTTTGGAAGTGAGTTACTAAACTCAAAAAACTCTCAAGGGCCCAGTCCCCATTTAAATGCAATTCTTACTAACATTTTGTACAACTAGAAAAGTTCTTTTTAATACAACTTTACAACTTAGAAAACACTGGTCTACATAATATGCATTATCTGACCAATGTTCATTTTCATTTGATTGTTTAATCAGATGTATTCTGACTAAATAACGTCAAAACCCCTCTGATCTTTTCTATGAATGATATTAGTTATAAAGTGATCCTACTATCTTCTAGTTCATTAACTATTAGAAAAAATGAGTTTGTTTAATCAAATATGGTTGTTATATAGTAAATTTTTAGTCAACTTTTTCACTGCCATGACTAAAATACCTGACAAGAACAACATATATAGAGGAAGAAAAATTTATTTTGGAGCCTGTGGTTTCAGAGGTCTCAGTCCATATACAAGCTGGGACTCCATTCCTTGGGGCTTGAGGTGAGACAGATCATCATGGTGAAAGTATGTGGGAGAAGAAAGCAGCTGGGGACATGGTACCGGGAAGGGGGCAGGGAGAGAGAAGAGAGGAGAGAAGAGAGAAGTGAGAGAGAAGAGAGGGGAGAGAAGAGAGAGGAGATAGGAGACAGGAGAGAGAGGAGAGAGAGAAAGAAATCTTCTCAACAAGGGAAAAATATAAATCCCAAAGGCACATCCCCATACACCCACCTACTCTAGCCACACCTGACTGCCTATATTTAAACATACTGATTAGGTTAAGACTCTCCTAACCCAATCATTTCACCTCTAAACTTTCTGCAATTTTCTCACACATGAGCTTTTGGGGAACACCTCCCGTCTAGACCATAATATTGAAGTTTGTATTGTATTTCTCTATCTTTATGCTTTAATTACTTCATTTATAATACTCAATATTACAGAATTCTAGAGTTGTTGGACAAATCAGAGGTCATCTTTTCCTTCTTCATTATGGGGTCAATGAAATTAATTGCCTAAAATCTTTCTAGACTTGATCAAGAATATTAAGAAAAATATTAAATAAAATTCTCAAACTATTTCTTGGGTAAGGTCTCTTACTTCTCTACTCTGAAGTGATTTGCTTCTCTTCCTGTTGCTTTATGTGTGTGATAGAACAGAATAGAAAATGTGAAAGTGAAATGAAGGAAGCTTGTATTTTGGTAAGAAGGGGTAGTTGTAAAATTTGAGTGCAGAATAGTACCCTTTGAGGTGGAACTCTTTGTAGTGAATTATTGGAATGATCTAGAACTGATGGAAGCCTTTCCTGACTATTGCAGGTATTGAGAGGGATTATTCCTCATTTGTTACCAATTTGTGGTTAGCCTTGTCAGTTGGAAAAATCAGTTGTCACCTAAATTAAGGGCCACAAGTGTGACATTCTGTGATCCAGATATCTAATGAGCTTATCCTTTGTGTCTGAATGTTTTTAGTAGATATATAACCCTTTGACTTGTAGCATGGTATCTTATTGACATATTCTTGAAAAAACAAGACACAAAAATGTGAAGTTGTTTGTTATATGGTTTTTAGTGGAAAAGTTGGATATCAAGTTCTAATAAGGCAGAGGTGGGCAAAGGAAGGGATTGAGTTTCTAGGTGGGTAATTTGTACCAAGGTAAGAAGAAAGGTAATGAAAGAAAAGACAGCTTGTGTTTAAAGATAGTCTTCATCCTTTTGCTTAGAATGGTACCCATGAACTTATAGGCAGCAGTTGGAGGGTAAAATATCACAGGCAGCAAATTGACCTAATTTTCAATCACTATAATTTCCACAAAACTTTCTTGTAGATTAGGTAATGCTGCTGGCCTAAAATACTTTTATAGATGAGATTGCTTTATAAATCAACTAGATAGCATTTTATTTCATAATCATTTTATGATATAAGGCAAACTTGACTAATGGAATTCCATTTAGCATTGATTATTATAATTATATTTGATTTTATATGTGTATAGCACTTTATAATTTATAACACCCTTCATTAAAATAGTCTCCATGGGATTATATGTATTGTGTGTATATGTGTGTATATATATATAATATATATATGTGTCTATAGATGTATATACATATGTATTCATATATTCTGTATATATACAATGTGTATATATATTTTCACAATTCTATTTAACAGATATGATGTATTGTGGCCAAAGAGGCTGTCATCATTGCATATATTGGTATGTTTATTTTGTGCATACATAGAACCATACTATACCTTGGCAGCAGTGTGGGAGAGCATTAAAAATACTGGAACCAAAATAATGAGTTCATATCTCATGCCCACCACTTCTTCACTGTGAGCCGTTGAGCAAGTTCCAAACTTCCTTTGCTTTGGTTTTGCTATCTGAAGAATAACATAGTAAAACATATATAATGCACAAATGCACAGAAACATGCACAAAGTTAACACAACATGATTTATTATATGACTTTTTGAAATATTGATCATCCATGTTATGGAAATGATAGTTGTAGAAAATAATTATGGAGGCTCTTAAATGCTTGTTCAAGGATATTCTTGGTTGTTTTCTTTGCTCCACATCAAAACTTAAAATAAAATCATTTAAAGCTTTTTTTAACACCTATCTAAATGTATTCGATTGATCTTTTTAATTCTAACATCATGCTATTTTCTTTTTTGTAAAATATCCTTTTAATATGAAATGAGGATCACAAATTATTTTTATTAGAGCATTATATTTATACATATTAGTAGAGTTTATTTGTACAACATCATACAGTCATGGAATTTGATTTACGTCCCTATTTTCCCCTTCTCCTCCCTCTAGTCTCTTTCCTCTACACTACTGGTCTCCCATTTGTTTGTTTGTTTATTTATGAATGATTGTTTTTATTTTACTTACACATAAAGGCAAAGTTCCCCATTGTATATTTTCATATGCATGCAATGTGATTTTGTTAAATTTATTCTGCTTTTCCTCCCCTTTATTGTTCCTCCTCCCTCCCTTTCATATTCTTTTTTCTACCCCACTGATCTTCCTACATGATTATAATAGTTGATCCTCCCTCCTTTCCCTTATTTGGCTCTAGTTTACACACATGAAAGAAATTTACACACATGACCCTTGATTTTCTGAGACTCATTTCTTTCATTTAGAATGATATTTTCCAGTTCAATTCATTTACTAGCAAATGTCATAATTTCATTCTTCTTTATGGCTGTGTAATTGTGGTATATATGCCACAATTTCTTAATCCATTTGTCTACTGATAGACATCTGGGCTGATTCCATAATTTGGCTATTGTAAATTGTGGTGATATAAACTTTGAGGTGGATGTATTGCTATAGTATGCTAAATTTACTTATTTTGGATAAACATTGGGGAGTGGGATAGCTCTGCCACATGGTAGTTCCATTCTTAGTTTTTTGAAGAATCTCTATACTTCTTTCCAGAGTGGTTGAAGTATTCTATAGTCCCACCATAAATGTAAAGTGTACCTTTTCCCCACATCTTTGTCAGCATTTATTATTATTTGTGTTCTTTATAATTGCCATCCTGACTGGAGTGAGGTGAAATCTTAGTATAATTTTGATTTGCATTTCCCTGATCACTACAGATGTTGAATAATTTTTTTCATATATTTGTTGGCTGTTTGTGTTTCTTACTCTTTTTTCACCTTTATTTAATTAATTAATTAATTTATTTTTGTAGTTGTAGATGGACAGAATGCCTTTATTTTATTTATTTTTATGTGGTGCTGAGGATCGAACCTAGTGCCTTACACATGCTAGGCAAGTACTCTGCCACTGAGCTATAGCCCCAGCCCTATTTATTTATTTTTATGTGGTGCTGAAGATTGAACCCAGTGCCTCATACATGCTAGGCGAGTGCTCTACTGCTGAGCTACAACACCAGCCCTGTGTTTCTTATTTTGAGAAATATTTGTTTAGTTATTTTGCCTATTTCTTGGTTGAATCATTTGCTTTTTGGTGATTATTTTTTTATCTTTATATATTCTGGATATTAATTCCCTTTCAGAGGAACAGCTGGCAAAGGTTTTCTCCCATTCTGCATTCTCTCTTTTGATGTTCTTTATTGTTTCCTCTGCTGTGCAGAAGCTTTTTAATTTGAAGCTACCCCATTTATTGATCTCTGGTTTTATTTCTTCAGCTTTAGGGATCTTGTTAAGGAAGTCAGTGTCAGCACCAATATGATGGAATCTTGACCCTATTGTTTTCTTCTAGCAATTGCAAAGATACTGGTCTAACTTCTACGTCTTGATCCACTTTGATTTGACTTTTGTGCAGGATTAGAATAGGGATCTAGTGTCATTCTTCTACATATGCATGTCCAGTTTCCCAACATCATTTGTTAAAAAGACTGTCTTTTATCCGACACTTATTTTTGGCACCTTTGTCAAGCATCAGATGGCTGTTAGTATGTGGGTTTGTCTCTGTGTCTTCTACTTCTTTGGTATTCATGTCTATTTTTTTTGTACTGGGGATTTGAACTCAAGGGCATGTGACCACTGAGCCACATCCTCAGCCCTATTTTGTATTTTATTTAGAGACAGGGTCTCACTGAGTTTCTTAATGCATCACTGTTGCTGAGGCTGGCTTTGGACTTGCAATCCTCCTGCCTTAGCCTTCTATGCTGCTGGGATTACAGGTGTGTACCACTGTGCCTGGTGCTGTTTTTGCTACAATGACTCTATAGTATAATTTGAGATCAGGTATTGTGATGCCTCCTGCATTGTTTTCCTGGTCAGCATTGCTTTGGCTATTCTGGATCTCTTAGTTTTCCAAAATAATGTTAAGACTCAAATGGGGCTAGATTATGTGTAGGGTAAGATTTGCTGTTACTTGGCTGAGTTGTGAGTATTGCTCAGCAGCAGGATCCCTACTCTCTGAACTTGAAGTGTTCCAATCTCTTTCTGCCCTGTCTTGGTGGGGAAGGAGAGGGATTTTGCTAATGTTAGCAACAGATTACAGCCTTAAGATAAATATCCAGTCTCTACTTTGACATCTATAACATTAATGCCACCTATATAGGAATGGTAGAGTCAGTATTTAACATTAGTACCAATCATAGAAAAAACTGGGAACTAGGTCAGGCATTCAATAGCAGATGTCTACTACATCGTTCACTGTGAAAGATGCTAGTCTTGGCTGGACATTGGATTTCTGGGGCCTCCAGTAAAATTCACTTTTAGGGTATAGGGTATAACCATCCACAAATTTTACCTTCACCACTATGAATATGAACTACTGGGTATCCACCCTGGAGTGCAGATGATCTGGTGTGGCTGCTATAGGCATCTTCACAATAGCTTTTATATTTTTGTATACAATCAGAGATATGAAAAATATGGAGTGTCAGCAATGAAAGGATCTTCCTCCCATTGGTATCTATAGCCTATACAAGCAAGGTATATTTTCTTAGCACCTATTTCAGTAACTCTGGTTCAGGTACACTCTGGAAGTCATGATGCATGACTGCTGGCACTTTCTTTACATGTTCCCAATCTTCTGTCTCTGCTTCCTGCGTTGTAACACATATAAATAGTTCCTGGGCCACATCCCCACTTGTTTTCCATTGCAACAATCTTGTTTCTCCATGTACTATTTGCCTTGGGAGCCTGAGCAATTTCTATGTTCAACAAGATCAACCCTCCTCTCTAATCCACATGTTCCCCCAAGCCAATTAAAAAATATTTTGTTATCTGACATACTGTCCTCTTTCTCCCTGTGCTCCCTCTTCTTCTCAGTTGCTACCACTGCCACTACTACCAGCCAAACTGGCACATATCTAACATATTATTTCTTGTATTCTGTTCAGTTTCTGACTTTCTGTGTCTCTGTGGTTTCTTTTGTACTTCAATATTAAGTTTAAGTGAGTTCTTTTAGTTGCCCACCTTGCTGAGGAGCAGTCTTCCCACTTTGTAAGTCTGGTGCTAAGGAATTACTAGAAAGTGTATTACCCTCTAATTCACTGTCTTCTTTTCTTCACAAATGATTTTTAAAATATGTTTTAGTTGTAGATGAACATAATACATTTATTTATTTATTTTTACTTTTTTATTTATACATGACAGTGGAATGCATTACAATTCTTATTACACATATAGAGCATGATTTTCATATCTCTGGTTGTATACAAAGTATATTCACACCAATTCGTGTCTTCATACAATGTACTTTGTGCCGCAGTCTGGCTGGGCACACAATCACGAGCCACCACACAGCTTGTAGATTCAAACAGCAACTCTTTATTCCCGAACTCACACCAGCCGTCTACAAACACGTTCTGGGGAAATCCACGTTCTCTGCCCAAATCCACCTCCACTGGGCTTCTATCTCCCCCCAAAAAACTGTCTGAATCCCGTGAGAACTCAAGGGGAACTCAGGCAGCAGGATACGCCCTATTCCCAGCAGGAATAATCTTAAACCTGGAACGCCCTAAACCTGATTATCCTAAACCGGAACGCCCTAATCCGCCTTGGTCCTTGAGCAAGGTCACCTACATTCAATGTCACTGCAACATGGGGTACGCTGGCAAGGAAATTGTCATACCTACTTGGCTAATGGCTCCCAGCAACTTTGGATAGTAATGATCATCACATTCCACCATCCTTGCTATCCCCACACCCTCTCCCTTCCCCTCCAACCCCTCTAGGTAAGAGTTCATCTATTCCTCCCATGTTCTCTCTCCATATCCCACTGTGAATCAGCCTCCTTATAACAAAGAAAATATTCAGCATTTGGTTATTTGAGATTGACTAACTTCACTTAGCATTATCTTCTCTAACTCCATCCACTTACCTGCAATTGCTGTGACTTTATTCTCTTTTATTGCTGAGTAATATTTCATTGTGTATATATGCCACATTTTCTTTATCCATTCATCTATTGAAAGGCATCTAGGTTGGTTCCACAGTTTAGCTATTGTGAATTGTGCTGCTATAAACATTGATGTGGCTGTGTCCCTGTAGTATGCTGTTTTTAAATCCTTTGGGTCAAATGGTAGTTCCATTCCCAATTTTCCAAGAAATATCTATACTTCTTTCCATATTGGCTACACCAATTTGCAGTCTACCAGCAGTGTATGAGGAAGGTCTGATCTGTCACAAAGGAGGTATACTATTAGATATTGAAGACATTAAATTTGGGGGGAAGAAACAAGGGTGACTTTTGTGAAGAGATCAAGCCAGCTGGGAGGACTAAGACAAAAGTTTTAGATTAAGGAGAAAGAGGAAGGGGAAAAGGAACGTTCAGAAACCTTAAAGACAATCAAAGAAATTTTATATTAATATGATAGAAATCATAGCAGATTTAGAATGATGGAGTCATGTGGCATTAATTATGGAAGTATGTTCATAGCGAGAACGAATGCAGGGAAATGGGGTAAAGTGGTCTTTTGTTATATTTCAAGTGCATTGGACTGAGGGACTTAAACAGAGTATGGCATTAGAAATTTGGATTTGGAAAAAGTAATAAATAAAGAATATGTCCATTAATTAAGTAACATTTTTGAGTACTACATGCCAAAAAATTTAAAATGTATTATCTTATTTAATCATCATAACAAATTCACAGTAAGTATTTCTTCCCATTTTATGTGAAACCTAAATCTCGGAGATTTTTATATTATATACAAGTTCAGTCAAAGTTATGTTAAATAATATAGCTTAATTAAATGTTGGTCTGATTAACTCTAAGACCTTTTCCCCTGCACCACACCTCAGGGAAAAGCATGCTTTTTTTTGTCCTTAATTCTAGAAACAAGATTAAAAGAAGTTTTAATCAAAGATGGCTCTGTCCTCTAGCTTGGAGACTCTTGAATCAGAGAATCTGGTAGACAGTGACAGGGATACTGAAGTAGAAGACATTTGTAGGGAAATACGAGTTTGATTTCATTTGTGTCCACTATGAGATATTGTACAAGTACAATATCCTTGTACAAGGAATGTACAAGTGGATATGTAAATGAGATGGAGATGGACTGTTCAGATGAGAACAGAAAGAGTAAAGAAAGACATGTTTAAGAACATTTTAAGGAACCAAAGGATTCTTGTGATTAAATGAGAAGAGGACAATAGGAAGGCAGGTGAAATAACAAGGAATATTGAAGAGAGAAGATAATAGCAATATAAAGAAAATAAGGCAAAATTACTTGTTGAAGCTTGTTAAATATTTTGACAAGATAGGAGGTAAGTAAACTACAATTTTGAGAGAAGGAATCATCAATGACCTTCAGGAAGGCACTTTTCTGGGGGTAATAGATAAATATATATTTCAAGGAAAGCCATTGAGATGAGAAAGAACTAGAACTTTGTCGTGATAGAGTGAGAACTTTACATTTTTTTTTTTTACCTAAAGCTGAAGGGGACTGTCATAATTTTTAAAATAAGTTTTCTAAGAAACCAAGATTTCATGGGCAGATTTTGAATTGTTCGGTTAAGGATCTAGTGGATTTCAAGAAAGTAACTTATCATGAATATTGGAGGAAAATGAACTTTAATAGTCTTTCAAAATATGTGGGAGGATGTAGGATGAGGGAGAGAATCACAAGGATACAGGAACCATTCATTAGCACTTTCGTAAAAGGATAGTTTGTCTAAAAGGAGGGAGGGGAGTGCTGAGGATTCTTTCAAGGAGATTACAGTGCTATTTTTAGCTATGCATTAAACCTTCCTCTATCAAATTGGGCTTATTCTCCACAGAGTAGGGTATGTATTATTTAGGTATATGAAGAAGTGAGGCTACTGGGGTAATTAATTCTCCTTTCAGTAAAAAAAAAATAGTGTAAGCTGATTAGCACCTGCAATAAACTCCTTTGGGTAATTCTTAACAACCTCTTCGATGAAAATGTTAACATATTAGCACTTATTTTTAAAATAATAATAACCTTCAATTATTTATTGCCTCTGTTGTGTTTTTACCATTTGATTCCATTATGTGTGATGCTTAGAGCAGTCAAACTCATAGAAACAGAAAGTAGAAGGGAGCCATGGACTGGTAAGGGACTGGAGAGTGAGTGTTCAATGGGCACAGAGCTATAGTTTGGGAAGATGAAAAAAATGTGGAGGTGGATTGTGGTGATGTCTTTGACTCTCTTTGAGGCATTTGATAGGCTTTACAGTACTATTTTGTTTCTAAACATACATATATATGCATATACAAGACTCTGAAATCTAAAGGGAAGAAAGCAGAGTAGCTAAGAACTTTAGGACATTGACCAGGTGCTGCAGAAGCATGCAACCCAGAAACACTAACATGCACAGCCAAAAAATTTAAAAATATCCTAAGAAAATTTTGTTCTTTGAAGCCAAAATCCAAGGAAAGGATCAGTCTGACAAGAAAGAAAACTTTTTGACATTAATGTCCCTACTCACAAATTAATGGACAAAAACCCCAAAAAAACCCATAGTCCATGCACACGCACATACACACATACACACACACACACACACACACACACCCCACATACCCCACACACATTCCCATTAGCAGAGACCAAGTTGGGAGTCTATATTTCTATACTCATCCATTTGTAATAGTAATGACATGCCCATTCCCCTTCCCACCGGGTAGTGCCCACGGGAGACCAAGGGATGAAATTAGATTTTTAATACTTCCCAGAGATAATGAGATTCCTTTCTTCATACCACCACCCCCTATTATGTCAATAGAAACAACATGGGGAGCTTGGCTATCTACTCTCACCCTGACATAATAAGGCATGTCCCTTTCTCTCTACAGTGTAGGTAAAGGATAAATGGGGAATCTAGGCTTTCTCACCTTCCTGGTCATAATGAGGCTGGATTCCACTTTCCTTACCAGTGAGGTGTCAGGGAAGGCCTGCTAAAATAGAAGATGAAAATAAGACCCAAAGCCTATACCAAATATGTAGGACAGAATAAAAGTTCATTCAGCATATCAAGAGCCAGGAAAATCTCAACTTGCATGAGAAGACATCATTGATGGATGCCAACGCTAAGAAGAAATAGACATTGAAATTATTTGAAAAGAATTTTAAAAAGACATCATAAAATTTCTCCAATGAAGAATTATAAACATACTTGAAACAAATAAAAAAGATAAAATCTTAGCAAGAAGTAGAAGGTATAATGAAAAACTAAACAAAGATGTGAAAATTCTAAAATGAACTCAATAAAAAATAGAGATAAGTGGCTGGGGTTGTGGCTCAGTGGTAGAGTGCTCGCCTTGCATGTGTGGGGGCCCTGGGTTTGATCCTCAGGACCACATAAAAATAAATGATTAAAATAAAGGTGTTGTGTCCAATGACAACTAAAAAAAATGAATATTGGAAAAAAATAGAGAAAAGAGAGGAGTGAAGCAATAAACTTGGAGATACACATTAGAAATTACCTAATCTTAGCAGAGAGAAAATGAACTGGAGAAAATTAACAAAGCTTCAGGAACTTGTAGACAAGAATAAAATGTCTAATATTCATAAAACCAGACTTCCAGAAGAGAAGGAAGAATCTGAACATAAATACATATTCAGAGGAATAATGACTGAAATTTTTCTAATTTCATGAATGTTATAAAGAAATTCAGAATATAAGCACATTCCAAAACAATAAACCCGAAGAAGTCCATGATAAAACACATGATGATTAGACTTCTGTGTGCTAAAGATAATGAAAAAATTACTGAATATAGAAATGACATTTTACCTAGAAGGAAACAGCAGTTCAAATGATAGCAAATGCATATATAATACATGGATCAACCACTAAAAAGCCATACAAATATGCCTGAAAGTACTATAGATACATCAAAAGGGAATTAGAAAAAGTTTACAACTAACTCACAGGAAGTCAGGAAAAGAAAGTTGAGAGACAGCAATCAGAGAAAAAAGAAAAGAAAAAATAAAAATACGCCAGATTTTAGCTATATTATATTTACAATTGCATTAAACGTAAATGTAATCTGAATGTAAACTACTTAAATTTACCAAATGTACCATCGAAATATAAATCAATAGAATAGATATTATAAATCTAGCTATAAATTGCCTATAAGCAATTTTCTTCTAATATAATGATATGTGTAGGCTGAAAGTAAAGGTAGGGAATATATATACACACACACTTTAATCAAAAGAATACAGAGATACCTATGCTAGTATTTGTAGTTTTTAGAGCTAAAAAGAATAGCAGGAACAAAGAAGTATATTATGCCATTATAATAGGTCAATTTACCATGAAAAAAGAGATCCTTAATAAGTTTGCCTCCAATAACAGGGCTTCAAAATATATGAAACAAAAACTGAAAGGAGTAACTGATGAATCCCTCAGGAGTTATTGATAAATCTATCATTATAACTGGGAATATCTACATCCCTCTCTCAGCAATTGATAGAATGACTAGACAGAAAACAAGCAAGAATATAAACCTTAAAACCACCAACAACTGACAAGATATAATTGACATTTATGGAAAACTTCACCCTATAATAGCACAATACACACTTTTTAAGGCCCATAGGTCTTTTCCTAAAATAGATCATATATTGGGACATAGAACAAACCCTAACAGATTTTAAAAGATTGAAATAATATGAATTATTTTATTTGGCCACCATGGTATCAAACTAGAAATCAGTAATAGACCCAATACAGGAAATGTTCATGCATTTGGAAATTAAAGAAAATACTTTTAAATAATCCATGGTTACATTATTTACATGTAAATGCCAATGGCATATTTTAAATACATAGAATGATATGAATTCATAATATAACAAAAAGTAAATGCCAATGGCATATTTTAAATACATAGAATGATAGGAATTCATAATATATCAAAATGTGTGGAGTACAGCTAAACCAGTTCTGGGAAGGTAATTTGTAGAACTAAATGGTTATATTAAAATGAGGAAAGGTCTCAAGATAACAATTTAATTCCTATCTCATGGAACTATAGAAAGAATAGCAAAATAAACTCAAAACAGATTATTAAGGAAGAGATAAAACTTCATGTAAAATCTACATATAAAATCTCAAGGAATCTACCAAAAGATAAATAAACAAACACTTTTAGAACTAACAAGTAGGGTCAGCAAGTTAGCAGATAAAAGATCAACATATAAAAGTCAATTTAATTTCTGTAAGTTAGCAATGAACTTGTTGGGTCCAGAATTAAAAACAGCAATATCAGTTATAACAACTCAACAATAATGACATAATTAGATGTAAATCTAATGATATGTACAGTATTTGTATGCTTAAAATTTTTTTAATGCTGATAGAAGCAGCAAAAAATCTAGGATGGTTTCTCATATTCAAGGAGTAGAAAACTAAATATAACAAATATTTAATTTCTCCCCCAATTTATACAATTACTGTAAAAATTTTAGCAAAAATACTTGTGGATACTCAAATTCACTATCAAATTTATACAAAAAGTAAAGGTACAACAATGGGTGAAACAAATTCAACAGGGAAGATTCAATTTGGAGAAAAAAAGTCTATCTGATTTAAAGACTCATCATATCTCTAGTATTCAATACTGTCTGGTTTTGATGAATGGATAGCTATATACAGATAATGGAACAGAATATAGAACCTAGAAGTAGACCTTCATAAGCACACATATATACATTCATGTATATAGCATAATTTAGTAGACATTGTTTCCCAGTACTTCCCCATGCCCTTCCATTGTCCCTCTACTCAATCATCTCCTTTTAACCTACTGCCTTCCCTTCTATTTTCAGAAGATCTTTGTTTCTATCTAGCTTCCACATTAGAGAAAACATATTACCCATTACATTCTAAGTCTGTTTTATTTTGCTTGACATGATGTTCTCTAATTCTGTTCATTTTCCTCCAAGTGACATAATTTTGTTATTTTTTCTGGCTGAATAAAACTCCATTGTGTATGTATACCACATTTTCTTTTCCATTCATCTGTTGACAAACATCTAGACTAGTTTCATAACTTGCCTACTGTGAATTGCACTGCAATAAACATTGGGATTGCATATATGTCTGTAGTTTGATATTCCAATTCTTTTGAACAAATACTGAGGAGGGTGTAGCTGGACCATATGGTTGTTCCCTTTGTACTCTTTTGAGAGCCCTCAATACTGATGTTGATAGTGGCTGTACTAATTTATATTCCCATCAACAGTGTGTAAGAGTTCCTCCCCACCCTGTACCTTTGCCAATTTATTGTTATTTATATTCTTGATGATTACCATTCTGACTAGAATGAGTTGCATTTCCCTAATGGCTACAGATATTGAACATTTTTTCACATAATTATTGGCCATTTGTATCTCTTATTTTGAGATGTCTATTTAGTTAATTTGCTCATTTATTGATTTGGTTGTTTTTCTGGTGTTGAGTTTCCTTTTAATATATAATCAATATGAAAATTTTATTAGTGTATAATTTTTACATTTTTAGTATTAAGTCTTCAAAATTCCATATATTTTTTTTTACTCATATGGCCACATTTCAAGTGCTTTCTGGCCACATGTAGCTAATGGCTATTGTATTGGAGAGCTCAGCTCTAGAGAGATTAAATATTATTTATTTGAAGTCACATAGCCAAATAAGCATTCATTCATGCCCTTAATCCCTGAAAAGAAATATTAAATCTGTTATATGCCAGAAACCCTTCCTTGTATGAGGGGTGGTAAATAAATAAGACATTTATCTCCCAGAGCAAAGAGAGATATATAATCAAATGATTAAAATTCAATGAAAAAAATGCAAACATTGATATATGTACAAAGATAAGTGGCTGAGCAAAACAGTTATCTCTGGGAAAAATGATCAATAAAGAATCAGAAATAAAATAGATTATTCATAAATTCATTCACTTATCTACTTGGATATGCTGAACACTAAAAATTTTATATCATAGTTCTCAAAAGTTTCTAATTTTGTTTAGCTAAATAAGTCATTTTGACAAACCTCAACTCTAAAATACAATTCTCTGCAATCATTTCTGAAGAAAAAGTCTACAGCTTTGCATATGCTGCCTACAATCCCCCAAACCCAGTCAACTTTCCTCAGTCTATTCTCCATAGCAAATGGTTTTGTAGGGGTAAAAATCTGTGTTTTATGTAAAAAAAATGCTTATCCCTATGGTGAATTTTGAAGTTAAATGCAGTTGTATGTTAAGAGTACTTACTTCAGAATGTAAATTTTTACAGAATATTTTTAATACTTCTGTTTTGGAAAATATTATATGTTACTTTCAATCTATTATGCTACTTCTGAGAAAGAAAAAGTAAGGATAGTAGAAGAAGTCTTTCTGGTGTCTCATTTGTTATAAGAGGAGAAAGTTCTGCTTTGTACTCAAATTAGCCGACTTCTAGAAGAATGATGTAGATAATTCATTTAGGTCAAATACTATTATTTATTTAATAGTATAAGTCCAAAGAAGAAGCAAGAAGAATGATTTACTACATTATAGACAGGACTTCACTGTTTTTTTATTGCATTGCAAGTTTATGATGTGGTAACAGCCTCTATATTGAAGTGGCTTAACACACATTTTGATTTTTTTAGCCTGTATGTCTACATGGTTTGACATTATATTCCACTGATTGTGGTCCTTCACGACCAAGTTTCACCTTTTTAATATGCTTTCATGATCAGTAAGGTGGGAAAATATAACATGACAAACAATACATTGGCTTTAAAAAATATCGGTTCCTTTTAAATTATACATGATAGGAGAATCCATTTTGATATAATTATACATTGACTTTTAAAATGCCCCCGTTGAAATTATATGCCATTTCGGTTCATATTTTATTTGCCATAATGTTCATTCAATGATACCTAACTTTAAAAGGGCTAGGCAAATACAAACTATCTGCCTGGAAGAAAATGTAAATAAGGATATTTTTGAAGTGCACTACAAATTTCTGTAAGCACCTACTATGTGCCAAGAGTAAATAGCCCAGCATCATAGTTTAGGAGAATTTCACTAATCTGGTGGGGAAATTCCTATGTAGAGCATTATGCTACAATATGTTAATGCTTCTAGAGAGAAAACCAAGAGAATGCTAGGAGAATACTAAGGATATGCCTTTGCCTGGGGAAGCCATAGAAAGTATATTCAAAGACTGGACATTGGAGACGAGAGATTTACTAAGTTAAAGAAAATGACTGTGTACCTGGAGTAGAGGCATGGGTGGAAGGTATGGTTAGGGAAAAGGTAGGTAGGCAGAGATCATTTTAGGAAGAGGAAGAAGTGTATGAAAATTTATAGATCCTTGAGAGAGCCAAGAACATCTGAGCTCTGTGGACTCTTGGGGCAGGAGCATAAGGTTCACTAGAAATGGGAAGGTAGGGAATCATAGTAATGAAGAGGGTTGGACCAGATCATGAGAGCTTGAGTGCCAGGGATATTTTCCTAAGGGCAAGAAGCAATCAATAGAATTTTGCTAGTCAGTAAGTATTTACCAGCACATCTGTGGTAGGCTCAGACTATCTGAAGTGCTGCAAGAGAAGAATGAGGTATAAGAATCCACTCTAAGAACAGACTTTAAAACTAATGAATTTATATGATACCTCAGTGATTCCATTTCAGTATTTCTTATAAGATTTTCTCTTAAGATGGTTAGAAACAATGATGTTAGTTTGTATATAAATAATATGATGTTATCAGACCTGGACCTTGTATGATAAAATGTTATCCATATTAGTGGTGAAAACTATAACACCTAACATATTTATAGTACTTCCTATGTGCTATATGCTGTTCTAAATACTTTACTTTTTAAAAAATATTTTTAGTTGTTGATAGATCTTTATTTTTTTATTTATATGTGGTGCTAAGAATCGAACCCAGTGCCTTATACATACCAGGCAAGAGCGCTACCACTGAGCCCCAGCCCCAGCCTTTACTTTTAATCTTTACAAAAACCTTCTCAAATAAGTAATATTAATAACCACTTTTTGTAGATAAGATAACTGACTTGCAGAAAATTAAGTAACTTGTTGAAAGTACTCACCAGGTAAACTGGTGGAGATTGTCTTCAATAGAATTTACATCTGAAGTATAATCAGCAGAATGGCAGCTCAGCACATGTGTTAGTCAGCTTTTTGTCACAGTGACCAAAACACTTGATAAGAACAACTTAGAAGAGAAAATGTTTATTTAGTCTTTGGCTCACAGTTTTAGATCCTCAGTCTATTTTCATTAGGCCCCATTTCTTTGTGCTGTAGGTAACAGAACATCATGGCAGGAGGTGACAGAAGGAAGCTGCTCAGTTCACAGCAGCAGGGGCGGGGAGAGAGAGAGAGAGAGAGAGAGAGAGAGAGAGAGAAAGAAAGAAAGAAGAAGGAGGAGGAGGAGGAGGAGAAGGAGGAGGAGGAGGAGGGAAGGAAGGAAGGAAGGAAGGAGAGGAGGAGAGGAGGAGAGGAGAGGAGAAGAAGAGAAGAGAAGGGGAGAGGAGGGCCAGGGGCAAGATATTGTCTCCAAAGTTGTGGCCCCAGTGATCTATTTCCTCCATCTATACCCTATCTGCCTACATTTAGGCCAAATAGTCCATTCAAATCATCAATGCATCAAATGGATTAGTCCACTGATGATGTTATAGCCCTCATGATGTAATCATAAATCATTTCACCTCTGAACATTGCTTCATTGCCCGACACTTGAACTTTTGTGGGACATTCCATATCCAAACAATAACATCATGCTCTCTTCCCAGTGAAACCATTTAAATGGTGAAAACTATGAAGCAAATACCTGTTTAAATTTTATCAAAATTCCTCTGAAAGCATAAAGCAAATGGAGAAACATTTGAGAAAAACCTACTAATCTTAGTAAGAATAGTGAGAATTTGTGACATTGGAGCCAGAATTCGCTCCATCTTTCCCTTTCCCTCTCAGCACAGTGTGATAGAAGTTCTGCTGTAGGCTGATGCAGCTAGAAGACAGGTCTCCCTCTACCCCCAGTTTTAAGTCTTTGGCTAATTTCAATAGGGGAAGGGAAGTTCACTGGAATCATTTATCCATACCAGCTCTATGTTATAGAATCTATGTTCCAGGTAGGCATACATGATAAGGATTATATTCCCCTGCCTAGCCTCCACTAGTATAGTGGAAGCTTTACCCTCTGTGTAGCAGGATGAGAATACTAGGTACTGATTGTCCTTGCACCAGATATAGGATAGAGGTTCCACACTAGGACGGGGAAGCCAATAATAACAGAGTCTACCACTTCCAGCTTGTGCTCTACTTGCAGAAATGTTGCTCTGGCAACAGTCCCCATCCCCAGCTTTGGTGTAATAAATCAGAGGTTCTGCCTAATCAGAGAGGTAGAGACAGTTTATGAGAACAGAAAGCTCAGTATTTATCTTTGAGGATAATTTTTTTTATTTAGAACATTGCATTTATACATATAAGACTCAAATAACAGTATAAATCAAATAAGCCTAACAGTAATAGTATAGATTATTATATCCAATAATAGCAGAATACACATTCTGCTCAACTGCATATGAGACATTCTCCAGGATACACCATATGCTTGGTCATAGAACAAACTTCAGGAAACTTAAAAGAATTGAAATCTTACAAAATATTTTCTCCAGTCACAATGGAATTAAGTTAGAAATCAAAAATAGAAGTAAATTTTAGAAATCTCCAATATGTGGAAATTAAACAATGTATTTTTAAATAAGCAATGAATCAATAAACTATAAAAGACTTTGAAATTAATGAATTTTTTGAAAGCAATATAGCACAAAGTATAAGATATGATTAGAGTGTACTTACTGGGAAACTAATAGGTATAAATGACTGATCAAAAAAGAAGAAAGGTATCAAAAAGTATCCTAAACTTCTGCCTTAAGAAAGCATAAAAGAAGAGCAAATTAATCTTGAAATAAAGCAAAAGGAGCAAAGTAATAAAATTTAGGATTGACATAAGTGAAAGAATGAAGAGAAAGGCAGCAAAATCAAATGTTGGTTCTTTGAAAAAATCAACAAAATTTACAAGCCTTGAGCTAGACTCACCAAGGAGAGAGGAATCAATATACTACAAGGAGGAATGAAGAAAGGAACAAGAGAAAATGTATATACACAATGGAATATTACTCAGACTTAAAGAAGGATGAAATTATGACATTTGCTGGTAAATGGATGGAGCTGGAGAATATCATGCTAAGCAAAAAAGCCAATCTCCCCAAACCAAAGGCCAAATATTCTCTCTGATATGTGGATGCTAACTCACAATAAAGGGGGAAGGTGGTTGGGAAAGATTAGATTAGATTAGATTTATATTAGAGGGGAGTGAAGGGAAGGGAGGGAGTATGGGGGCAAGAAAGATAGTATAATGAATCAGACATTATTACACTATGTACATATATGACTACACAACTGGTGGGATTCTATAACATATACAACCAGAAAAATGAGAAATTATACTGCATTTATATATGATATATCAG
This sequence comes from Marmota flaviventris, assembly GCF_047511675.1. NCBI lineage: Eukaryota > Metazoa > Chordata > Mammalia > Rodentia > Sciuridae > Marmota > Marmota flaviventris. Next base: position 17,002,581 of record NC_092518.1, on the reverse strand, counting down.
AGTGCATTCTATTGTCATGTATAACTAATTAGAACAAATAAAAATGGATTATTAGGGAATACATTGGATAACCTCATGCTACAAAAATAAGAACGCTTAGCTGAAATGAATAAGTGCTTACACAGACAAAAATGACCAAAACTGATCAAAGAATTAATAGAAAAAGTGAAATGGTCTATAATTTGCAAGGAGAGAATTACTATTCTATTTTTCTCACAGTTAAAAACCTAGACTTAGATTGTTTCACTGGTGAATATTATCAAATATTTAAAGAATAATTAATATTCTTTAAAATTCTTTTCAAAAAGAGAAGATGATGGAATACTTGTGTCTTGGGTTAACCCTGATTAAAAAATCAGGTGAATGACACAAGAAAACCATAAATCAATAATCTTATGATTCTAGATGTAGAAAAATTTAAAAAATTATATAAAATCAAATATAGTGATATATATAAGTGTTTATACACCAGGACTTTAAGATTGTCTTAACATCTAAAAATTACGGTAATATATGCTATCAACATAATACAGATTTAAAAATTACATCATCTGCATGGATCCAAATATTAAAAAAAAAATTCTGGGCATGGTAGTCCATGCCTGTAATACCAGTGGCTTGTGAGGCTGAGGCAGGAGAATTGGAATTCAAAGCCAGTCTCAGGAACTTGGGGAATCCTTAAGCAACTTAGTAAGATCCTGTTTCAAAATAAAAATAAAATAAAAAAGTGCTGGGGATGTAGTTCAGTGGTAAAATGCCCCTGGTTTCAATCCCCAGCATTAAAAACACAAAATAAAACAAAAAAAGAAATAAAAATATTTGACAAAATCAAGCATGTTCATGATAAAAACACTCAACAAAAGAGGAATAGAGGATAGCTTTCTCAATCTTGTAAAGGCATCTAGCAAAATCCCCCGCCAGCTGACATCACATTTAATGGTGAAAGACAATCCTTTCCACCTACAATTATGAACAAGATAAAGGTGTTGCATTAATCACTTCTATTCAACATTGGTCTAGTTTTGTCCAGGGAAATTAGACAAGAATTAGAAATAAAAGCATCCATATGTGAAGGAATAAGTAAAACTATCTTTATTTGCACCAAAAGCAAAAGTAACAAAAGGAAAAATAAATTGTGCTTCATAAAAATTAAATCTGTTTGTGCTTCAAAGGAGGCTCTCAAGAAAGGGAAAATTAACCCATAGAATGGGCAAAAACAAATTTTTCTGATAATGTACTTATATCCAGAGAATATAAAGAACATTTAAAACTTAATAATAAAAAGACAAGTAACCTGACTGAAAAATGAGCAAAGGATTGGAGTGGACATTTCATCGTAGAACATAGAAAAATAGCCAAAAGCACATGAAAAGATGTTCAAGTGTTATTGATTAAGTTAATGGAAATCAAACCCATAATGATTTAGTAATTCATACCGAGTAGGATGGCTGTAATCATATAGACAATAAAAAGTGTTGGCAAGACTGTGAAGGAGAAATTTGAACTCTCATACATTGCTGGTAGGAATGCATAATAGTGCAGTAATTTTGGAAAACACTTTGGCAGATTTTTCAAATGTGGTTACCATATGACCCAGCAATACTTCTTCTACATATGGTTACCATATGACCCAGCAATGCCTCTTCTACATATGGTTACCATATGACCCAGCAATGCCTCTTCTAGGTATTATAGAAGAAGAATGAAAATATGCTTACACGAAGACTTGTGCATGAATGTAAGTAATGATATTATTTATAACAACCACAAAAGTTAAAATATTCCAAATGTCCATCAGCTGATTTATAGAAAAATAAAATATTATATCCATACAATGGAATAATATTCAGCAATAAAAATAAATGGAGTATTGATTAGTGTTATATCAGAGATCACTTCTTTATTGCTTTGGGAAAGTACTATTTATTCAAAAATGATTTTATTATATATTGCATAATCCTCATTTAGCCAATGATTTTGTTAAAAATTATGTATTAGGTTTACTCTTTTTCCCATCTTCCTTAAAAATGGATCAATTTATGTTGTATGGTATTATATATTCACTATCCATTGTCAATGGTGTGGAATTAGTTTTTTTTAAATATTTTTTTAGTTGTAGATGGACTCGATACTTTTATTTTATTTACTGAGAATCAATCCCAGTGCTTCACACGTGCTAGGCAAACACTCTACCACTGAACCACAGCCCCAGCCTCTGGAATTAGTTTTACAATAAAACATGAAGGAATGATAAAAATGCAGCTTGATTTCAAGAACATCCACAAGTCATAGATTACTTTTGAGACCATTATATTAAGTAAAAGAAGCCAGTAACAAAAGAACACATATTGTATTGTTCAATTTATATGAAATATCCATAATAGCAGAATATATATGGAAAGTAGATTACTGGCTTCCTAATATTGTAGGTGGGAACAGGGGGTAAAGTGGCTTGGAAGTAAGGTGAGAAAGGTGTTGAGTAGTGACTTCTACAGGGTTTTTTTTATGGATAATTAAATGTTATAAAGTGTGATTGTTTAATCTTTACAAAACTCTAAAAATGTATTAAAATCTATTGAATAACACCCTTTAAATAAGCGAATTGCATGGTATGTGAAGTATATCTCAATCCATTCTTAAATCATATGTGGAACCATTTGAATTTCCAGGTGCTAAGCACTTTGTTCCCTTTCTACATACTATTTAATTTCATTATCCAATTTCTCCCTCTAAAATCAACAGTTTACAATTGAGAAAACCAAAATACAAATGGGTTTTATTTTTTTTTAATATTTGTACAGCTAAGTCCTCAGTTTTAGGATTTCCTAAACTCAGATTTCCTGACTATACATGGTGCAAATTAACAGTAGGCTAAAGAAATATGAGGACAGCAAGAAAAGGAAACTATTTCCAATAAACATATTCAGTTGTGATAATCTGGGATTTTTAAAAAAGCAAGCTGGTGTGACTGAAGTTTTTATTGCCTTCCTTTGGGACTTCAGAACAGCTTGTAGTTGAGAAAACCATTCAAATTGAGGATTTGGGGCAAAAACTTATGCTCAGTTCTTTGCAGTGTGTATTACTACACAGAGAGAGAGCAGGTAACTTAAGTCTTTAGTATGAATCATTGTAGGGGCAGAGAAACACAAAGAGACAATATTAACAACAGACAGAGCTTCTCTTTGAAAGTTTATTGATAATCCTAAATGATACGGGTAGAAAATTAATGGAAGAAAAGGCAATAGCCTTTAAGAGAGGATTAATTTGGCATCTTCTTTTCCTGCAATTCTTATTATAGCACTTGACAAGAAAATAGATGCATTTGATGGCATTTACTCTTTTCAACATAACCATTACTTCAGAAATATGATTACTTTTGATTTTTCAGTTTTTGCTGAAATGGTGTTTCATATAGTTTTATTCTCATTATGGAGTCTCTGTCTCAATTTGCTGGAAAAGATTGCAACCCCAACCAAGTATGACAGAAAATTAATTAATTTGTCTGACTATTTAAAGATCATTCAAAGAGAGCATCAAGTGGTATTTTCTAGACTGTTTGACTTTGATCTGAACATTGTATTTGTGACACATATTTCATGAGTGACAGAAATAACTCAAAACATGGAAGAATTTTTTCACTATTATGGTAGGAAAATTTAACATGGGATCTGTCTTCTTAACAAATTAAATTTACAGTACATTATTGTTGACTATAGGTACAATATTGTACATCAGATCTCTAGAGATCATTGATTTTACTTGACTAAAACTTTGTGCCTGATCATTACTAACTCCTCATTTCCCCTTACACCAGTCTCTGTCACCCACTATTTCATTCTTTGATTTGATGAATTTGACTATTGTAGATACCTCATGAAAGCAGAAACATGTAGTATTTATCTTTCTGCCACTGGTGTATTTCACTATGCACAGTGTTCTCAAGGTTCATCCATCTTGTTGCATATTGCATAATTTCCTTCTTTTTAAAGTTTTAATATTATTCCATTTTCATATATACCATGTTTTCTTTATCCATTCATCTGCTGATGGACATTTAAGTTATTTTCACATCTTAGCTATTGAGAATAGAGCTGCCGTGAACATAGGGGTGCTAATATATCCTTGGAATTCAGGGCACCACCCAAAGAGGCTATGTTTTGTAGTGGGATTTTTGTTGCCGATGAAACACTGAAAGGTTGGGTAGAAGGAAACAGGACAGAAGATTATTTTGTAGACTGTTTCAACATAGGGTGGTATTTAGGTGAGGCATAACACATGAGGAACACTTGATACTGTGTATATGAGAACAAGGCTGATTCTAGCCCTATTGGAAATTAGGCTGTTGTTGCTGATAAAATTCATATCATGATCAGGCCTGGTGGAGGAATCAGGCTTCTCTTAGTCCAGGTAAGAATGGCTGGGAAATAAAAGAGGCTGATCCCACACATAAATTGAGCCATCATTTGTCTTTATTATATAATCGTAGATGAGAAGTAAGATGTAGAGTATAGCAATTTATCAGGTAGAGTGAAACTTGGTTTTTCGCCTCCTCTGTTTACATTTGTGCAACACTGGATAAGTTGCTGAACTATATTTTGCCTTTGTTTTCTCTCGCATAAAATGATATCAAAATGATATTTGTATCCCAGGGTGGTTGTGAATGTAAAACTAGATGATTGACATAACATGTATATAATAAAATGTCAATGTTAGGTAATCCTAATGCTACTGTTATTAAATCAGTACTTGAAACACTGGTCACTGATTTTGTTAGTTAGGCTTTGCTTTTGTGAGAAGGTTGGAGCATATTCAAGTTACGTCGGTTCAACAAGGCACAGTATGAAATGCAGCTTTGTTAGTATGATCTGCAGACCAATAGCATCACCTGGGAATTTGTTAAAAATGAAGAATATCAGGTTCCATCCCAGACCTTCTGAATCAGAATCTGCATTTTAACAAGGTCCATGGAATAATACATATGGACATTAAGCTTTGAGAAAATATGTATAATAGATTACCTTAAGATTTTTATCTAGCTTTCACCATTTATTTATTGCCTATATCATCTTGCTGATGTTACTTCTCTGAGTATGTTTTCCTATCTATAAAAATAAAATAAGTAATGTGTTATGTTTATTGAATGCATATGAAATACCAAAGGTTAGAGTACTTAACACAGGAATGGCAGTGCAAACGCTGTGAGGAAATGGTAATGACAAGCAATTTTTAAGGTTTCAAATATCATCAGCTACTATCAAATCATTGGTTTCATCTGTCCTGCACCATGATCCTATAATATATACCAGTAGAGCTTTAGTTAACTAAACTAAGTTATTCCTAATTTTGAAAATGGAATATATATTTCTAAATGATTATAAATAAGGGTTGACAATTTTTTTCTGTAAAAGGCTATATAGTAGTGATTATTATTGTTTGTATGGCCCTCTACTCTCTTTAGTGACTATTAAATGATGCCCTTTTAGTGGGAATGAAGCTATAAATACTATGTAAATGAATGGATCTGGCTGTATTCCAACCAATCAATCAAGAGGTAGTATGGTAGATAAAATTATAAGGAAACAAAAATGAGAATTTGAGAGATATTTTAGAGTTCATTCCAAGCCCTTTCCTCCACATTTTTGGGAACCTAGGAGGGAAACAGAGATGATCATAGCATTGACTATCTCTTGAAGTTGAGAAGCGGAGTGTGAGGTGAATATCACTTCTTAATTGCCATCAAAGTTAGACTGGGATTGGGTCTACTTCTGGGGAAATCTCTTTTAATTTAGTCTTTATTCATGATACACATAAATAATTTGGTTAATTTAATTCCCCAACTCCTCCATTTCCCCTCCCCTCCCCCTTTCCCCTGATCCCCTTCCTCTACACTACTGGTCTCCCTTCTATTTTCATGAGCTCCCGTTTTTATTCATTTTTTTCTCTCTAGTTTTCACACATGAGAGAAAACATACAACACTTGACTTTTGGAGTCTGTCTTATTTCACTTAGCATGATGTTCTCTAGTTCCATCCATTTATCACCAAATGTTATAATTCCATTGTTCTTTATGTCTGAATAAAACTCCAGTGTGTATATATGCCACATTTTCTTTACCCCTTCACCTGTTGCCCAGATCACTCTTAAAAACTTGCTGGAGAGTCACATCATATCTCCCCACCAAAACAACAACAACAACAACAACAAAACAAAAAACAAAAACCTTTTAAACACCGTGAGTCATGCATGGAGGATTTTCCCAATACCTTGAACTGTAGATCCCATTGGCTTTAAAGATGAGTTTTGTGCTCAAAAGGGAACTGATCATGAGAGTTATTGTCACAAATTCATTGGTCTTATTTGGCAGACTTTCTGGGCATCTGTCTTTGAGCATGGAAGAACAAGGGCATGTTCAGAGAACCAGTTGCCTTAGAAATATTGGTTAAACTGAAGAGAGTATTTTAGGATTTAGTAAATTTATGTTAAGAGTTGGACTGTCATTGTCATCAGAGGATTTAGGCAGTTGGTAGAGTCTTGGCAACAAAAATATCTGGGTTATAATTTTTTTCAGGGGAGTTGATGTGGGTTTAGGTAAAGCATGGAGCACATAGAAGAACCAGAATCTGATTGGGGGGATCCAAGATGGTGGGCCAGAGGGAGGCAGCATTCTGTGTTGCTCCATGACCCAGGTCTCAAATAGTGGGAATACTGCTATGCTAAGAACAATAGAGGACCCCTCCACAGCTGATCCCGCACAGGAATCATGGCCTCCTGTGTGGCCCAGGCCTCGGCTTTACAAAAGGACTCCTGACTACTTGCCCACACAGGTGCCTCAGCAGGACCACTGGCATCAGCACCAGGAGAGAATTCCCAGACATTGCTCCCACAAAGATACTCAGCTACTACCCATGCACAGGATTCTGGCCGCCATTCCCATATGGACCCCCATCTACTAACATGAGGCTCCCCTGGTCACATCCATCTTGGGACTCTACAGCAATTGGACATAGTTCCCTGCATGCTGTAGCCCACCTGCACTGGGGAACTTTACACAGGCTCTGAAAACAGCCACAGCCACATGCTGCACAGCACAGACTCAGTCTCTGAACTCATCCTCCAACACCATCGCCCGGCTCTCCCTGCCTGACCCAACACCCTATCTCTGAAAGCAGCTGCCTCCATCTTGGGTCACCTCCATCATCATCTTTAGACAGAGTAACTACCAGTTTGGAACACTGGATAGCCAGGTAAGGTATTGGAACCCTATAGGGGCACTATAAGTCTATAGGGTAAAAAATGGTAACACCTCAGATCCACAGAGCTTGAAAGGAAGACATACAAGCAACATGAAAAGACAAGGGAAAATATTGTCTCAAACAAATCAAGATACCACATTATTAGAATGCAAGGCAAGCACAGAGGATGAAACACAGAGAAGGAATTCAGGATGTACATAATTAAAATGTTCTGTGAATTAAAGGATGATAAAAGAGAGAAAATACAGACAGCAAAAGATCATTTTGACAAAGAGCTACATAAGCAAATACAGGAAGCAAAAGATTACTTTAATAGGGAGATAGAGATTCTAAAGAAAACCAAACAGAAATCTTGAAATGAAAGAAACAATAAACCAAATTAAAAGCTCAACTGAAACAATCACCAACAGATTAGACCACTTGGAAGACAGGACCTCAGACAATGAAGACAAAATATATAATCTTGAAAAGAATGTATACCACACAGTGAAAATGGTAAGAAACCATGAGCAGAATATTCAAGAAATATAGGATACCATAAAAATACCATATTTAAGAGTTATCAGGATAAAGGAAGGCATAGAGTTCCAAACCAAAGGAATGAACAATCTTTTCAAAGAAATAATATCATAAAAATTTCCAAACATGAAGAATGAATTGGAAAATCAAATTTAAGAGGCTTACAAGACACCAAATGTATAAAAATCACAAGAGATCCACACCAAGGCACATTATAATGAAAATTCCTTACATACAGAATAAGGAGAGACTATTAAAAGCCACAAGAGAAAGGAATCAGATTACATATAGGGGGAAAATAATTATGTTATGTGCAGATTTTTCAACCCAGACCCTGAAAGCTAGAAGATCCTGGAAAAACATATATAAAGCTCTGAAATAAAATGCATGCCAACCAAGAATTTTGTACCCAGAAAAATTAAGCTTTACATTTGATGATGAAATAAAAAACTTCCATGATAAACAAGAGTTAAAGGAATTTACAGCTGGAAAACCTGCACCACAGAAGATCCTTGGCAAAATATTCTGTGAAGAGGGAATGAAAAATAACAATGAAAATCAGCAGAGGGAGTTATTACACTAAAGGAAAAGCTAATCAAGAGAAAAAACAAGTCAAGTTAAATAACAAAAATGGCTGGGAATACAAATCATGTCTCAATAACAACCCTGAATGTTAATGGCCTAAACCCACAATCCAAAGACATAGGCTAGCTGATTAGATTAAGGAAAAAAGACCCAACAATTTGCTACCTCCAAGAGATTCATCTCATAGGAAAAGACATACAAAGACTGAAGGTGAAAGGTTAGGAAAAAACATACCATTCACATGGACTATGGAAGCAAGCAGGGGTTTCCATCCTCATATCAAATAAAGTAGACTTCAAGCTGAAGTTTATCAAAAGGGACAAATAAGGACACTACATACTGCTCAAGGGAACCATACACCAACAAGACATAATAATTATAAATATATATCCCCCAAACAATGGAGCATCTATGTTCATCAAACAAACTCCTCAAAATCAACAGTCAAATAGACCACAGCACAATAATTCTAGGTAACTTTAATACCTCTTTCACCACTGGATAGATCTTCCAAACAAAAGCTGAATAAAGAAACTATAGAACTCAATAATACAATAAATAACTTAGACTTAACTGACATATATGGAATACTTCATCCTTCAACAAGTGAATGCACTTTCTTCTCAGCAGCACATGGATCCTTCTCTAAAATAAACCATATATTATGCCACAAAGCAACTCTTAACAAATATAGGAAATAGAGATACGACCCTGAATTATATCAGATCACAATGGAATGAAATTAGAAATCAATGCTAAAATAAAAACTACTCGAACACCTGGAGACTAACTAACTAATATGCTACTGAATGAACAATGGATTACAAAACACATCAAGGAGGAGATTAAAAAATTCTTAGAGGCAGATGAGAACACTGATACAACATATCAAAATATCTTGGACACTATGAAGGCAGTACTAAGAAAAAAGTTAATTGCATGGAGTTTTTTCCTTAAAAGAAGAAAAAATCAACAAATAAATTATCTAACACTATATCTCAAGCCCTAGAAAAAGAACAAATCAATACCCAAAGCAGTAGAAGACAGGAAATTATTAAAATCAGAGCAGAAATCAATGAAATTGAAACAAAAGAAATAATTGAAAAAAATGACAAAAAGTTGGTTCTTTGAAAAAATAACCTTTAGCCATGCTACAAAGAGGATAAAACTGAAATAACTAACATAAGTGATGAAAAAGGAAATATCACAACAGATACTACATTCTCAAAATGCAAAAATTTCAAAATGACCACACTACCAAAAGCACTATACAGATTTAATGCAATTCCAATCAAAATCCCAATGACATTCCTCATATAAATAGAAAAAGCAGTCATGAAATTCATCTGGAAAAATAAGAGAACCAGAATAGCTACAGCAATCCTTAGCAAGAAGAGTGAAGCAGGTGGCATCTCTGTACCAGACCTTAAACTATACTACAGAGCAATAGTAATAAAAACAGCATGGTATTGGTGCCAAAATAGACTGGTAGACCAATGTTACAGAATAGAGGACACAGATACTAACCCACATAATCACAATTATCCTAACTTATCTTATATTAGATAAAGGCACCAAAAACATGCATTGGAGAAAAGACAACCTCTTCAACAAATGATGCTGGAAACTGGAAATCCATATGCAACAAAATGAAATTATACCCCTATCTCTCACCATGCAGAAAACTCAACTCAAAGTGGATCAAAGACCTAGGAATTAAACCAGAGAAACTGCACCTATTATAAGGAAAAGTAGGCCCAAATCTCCATTATGTTGGATTAGGACCCAACTTCATTAATAAGACTCCTATAGCACAAGAATTAAAATCAAGAATCAATAAATGAGGGCTGGGATTGTGGCTCAGCGGTAGAGGGCTCGCCTAGCATGGGCGGGACCCAGGTTCGATCCTCAGCATCACATAAAAATAAAAGGCATTGTGTTGTGTCCATCTACACCTAAAATAAGAATCAATAAATGCGATGGATTCAAACTAGAAAGCTTCTTCTTCTTGGCAAAAGAAACAATCAGTGAGGTGAATAGAGAGCCTACATCTTGGGAGCAAATTTTTACCACTTGCACATCAGATAGAGCACTAATCTCTAGGGTATATAAAGAACTCAAAAAGCTAAGCACCAAAAAAAACAAATAGCCCATAATAAATTGGCCAAGGAACTGAACAGATACCTCTCAGAAGAGGACATACAATCACTCAACAAATATATGAAAAAATGTTCAACATCCCTAGCAATTAGAAAAATGCAAATTAAACTACTCTGAGATTTCATCTCACTCCAGTCAGAATGGCAGCTATTATGAAGACAAACAACAGTAAGGATGTGGGAGAAAAGGTACACTCATACACTGCTGGTGGGACTGTAATTGGTGCAGCCAATATGGAAAGCAGTATGGAGATTTCTTGGAAAGCTGAAAATAGAATCACCATTTGACCCAACTATCCCACTCTGGTCCATACAGAAAGGACTTAAAAACAGCATACTACAGGGACACAGCCACATCAATGTTTATAGCAGCACAATTCACAAGAGCTAAATTGTGTGGCCAAACTAGATGCCCTTTAGTAGATGCATGGGTAAAAAAAAAAGTGGTATATATACATAATGGAATATTACTTGGCAATTAAAGAGAATAAAATCATGGCATTTGCAGGTAAATGGATGGAGTTGGAGAATATAATGCTAAGTGTAGTTACCCAATCCCAAAAAAACAAATGCTGAATGTTTTCTCTGATATAATGAGGCTGATTCATAGTGAGGTTGGGAGGGGTATCATGGGAGGATTAGAAGAACTCTAGATAGAGCAAAGCGGTGTGAGGGGAAGGGAGAGGGCATTAGGGTGAAAAATATGATGGAATGCGTTGGGTATCATTACCCTCAGTACATTTATGAAGACATGAATGGTGTGAATATACTTCATATACAATCAGAGATATGAAAAATGTGCTATATATGTGTAATATGAATTATAATGCATTTTGCTGCCATATATAACAAACTAGAAAAAAACAAAAAACAGGATCGAGTTTTCCAGGAAAGAAAGCTGGCAAATTATTTTAGGTCTCAAGCCAACAGGTAAAGCAAACTGAGTCGTGGAACTAAAATACAAAAATAGGGAATGGGCATGCCTGTGGGATCCAGGAAACGGCTACAGGTCCAGGAGCCTCCTAGTAACACCATCCGGCATGTTCATATTAAAGACAAGTTGAAAACCTTTTGTGTCTTCTGTGGAGCACTGGGATGTCAATTGGGAACTAACTGGCATGAAGTCCCATATTTGTATACATAGTTTTGAGTTTTTGTATATCACCACATGCTATAAGTTACTGTCTTTGTAAATCTCATGACTATGTATACTCACCCTGAAATTGCTAAAGATGTTGCATTTGGCTAGACAAGGGAAAATTCACCTGCATGTGAACTTAGTGGCATTTTTTTTTTGTAGCAATCTGACTGTTCCAGAAGGTTTCTAAAAACCTGTTGCATCATAAAAGCTGGGTACACTTGGGATTTTGTATCAGTCAGGGTTCAGTGAGGATGCATAAATCTCTTTAGTTATTTTAAGAGGAAAAATCTGTATGTAGGTATAAAGAATTGTTAACAAGATATAAAGAAAACACTAAGGAATCACTAAAGGAAAAACTACAAGTAGCAGCTCCCATCCCTGATTCTAGGAAAACAAAAGGAAGAGGTTGGAATTCTTAATACTTATTCTTAAAACTTAGTCACTCAAAGGAGGATCTCCATGGAGGGGAAGCCCAGACCTCTAAGGAAGATTGGTTCTGGTGTTTATAAAGGGAGTGTAATGAAGCTGGTTCTATAGGATTAGAAAAACTTGCAAACTGCATTCAGCATCTATCATGGGATGGCACAGCTACTGCAGTGGTGAAGAAGTATTGGTAGAGAAATCCTCACAGAAAGCAGACAGGAAGGAGATAATCCCTCCTTTTTTTTTTTTTTTTTTTTTTTTTTTTGCAGTCTCCAGTAGACCCTTGTAAGGCTCCAATCAACAAAACATGAATGTGAATGTCAGAGTCTCAGCCCCCACATCATAAACCATTATACAGAAGGTTGGGTTTGATGCTGAAGGAGAAATAATAAATAACTTACAGGGCTTGTATGTTTTTCTTGGACAAAATGTGGGGGTTTGTTAGTACTGTCTGTCCATTGAGATGAGAAATTAACTCAGAAATATTCCCAATTTCTCTATCATCACCCTTTCCTAGCACCTACTTCAGTGATCCCGAGAATCCCACAGTGAGTGTTCAGAAGACAAAATGAATCATAAATTCCACAGTTTGCTGATCCTGGAGATGGGGACTGAATGCCATGAGACCATTTTCTAATTTTATTTTTCTTCTTCTTCCAGAAAATAGGATTCATTTTACTCTAGTATACACATGATCTTGTATAAAGTGACTAAATTACAAACTTTACTGTAGCTGAGAAAATTTTTGTGTGACAAGAAAATTAGATATAGTGACTTTGGGACTAGGGTTCTTTTGAATAAAACACATGCTAGAATGTTGTTCTACCTTTCAGAAATTTAGAGCAATTCTAAGTCCATCTCCTACACTGCTGTTCAGAGAGAGGAACCATTCTAAGATAACTAAGGTTATTAGAATCTGTGTTTCCAAGGAATACAGGAAGAGAGAAAATCTGCTTATATTCAACACAGCACAGAGCTAAGTTGGAGCTAATTGGAAATGGCAGGAGCTATTAAATTTTAGACTATTGATGACAGGCTGAGAGTTTTGTGGAATTGGTTAATTATCAATCTCACAAAGCTGAGACCACTCCAAACTGGCATGTAAATAAACAAAAGACATAGAAGAGAAGTAGTGAGATCCTAGATGAAGGCACTGAGAGAAGAGAAGGGGTAAGGTTGCACTGGCCAAGGTTTTCACCTTTCCTTTTGGAGGCAAAACTAGAGTTGAAACCAGATTTACCACACGTTTTATTTATTATTAGTGCATATGTTTTTGGTTTCATCACTTGTTTTATAAATCAGACATTGTTAATTACATTGTCCATTATTCTTGACCTCCTTCCCTTGTCTGTCAACACATCTAGTTTTTCCACTGAAAAGTGAGCCTGCAAGTTCATACAAATGACTTTCAAGTACAGTGCTCTATGTGGAATAAATCCAGATCCACTTTTTTCTCCTATTTCCTTGTAATTACAGCTTTTCTTGATATGCACTAACTTCCTCCATTCCAGATGGTTCTCAATCATGGTTTTATTGACCACTCATTATTGGTTGACACTTCTGACTCCATTAGCTGACTGATCCCTTTCAGATAGCAGCCCTCTCTGATTGTACCCTCTTTCTAATGACAGAGGTAAAGAACACACACCCATCCCAGTGGATCTCTGCCCTAACTGAGGTCAAGAGTGGTGGCATCAGGCATTTTGTAAATCATTCCTTTGTAATCACAATATGAGCTCAAGGAAGACTAGGCTCCATGCTCTGTTCTGATACCAGTGACAATTGCAGTTGATTCTAATGTTCTGAATGATCAAACCAAACAACAATCCCCCCCTAAAGAACAGTGTCTGACTATGTATAATCAAAATAAAAATTGTGATATCTGTAGTTACAGATAAAGTTGAGGGAGAAGCAAAAGCCCCTGATCTTTGGGGTATTAGGAAATTTGTATTCACTGTGTTCCTGTAGTCAACTGAAACTTGGAGTCATTTTTTCAGAACTACATGAGAAGACTCTTACTAGAATTGATAAGAGCACAACCAATGTCAGAAATGGAAAATGAAATTTCCGAGGGAAGCAGAAATATACAGGCCAGTGTAATAATTGCAAGTTTAGTCTGCGATGGGAAGTGTCATTCCTGAAATGAAAAACACATGGTTACACACTATCAGTAAGTCGACTGGACTGTTAGGATTGCCTGAAAAAGGTTGGGAATTACTGGTTTAGATCTTATCCATGGGAAAAAAATTGAAGCTATAGATGGATATAGAGATTCTAGACAATAAACAGTTTTGATTTAATGACATGTTGCTGCAAAGAAAACCTTTTGGGCAGAAATAGGGGGAATAAAATGGCCAGAAGAGTATAATTTTCTCGGCATATATGCCTGACTCTTGACAATGTTAGCTGATAGATAGCAGTGGGAATTAAGGCAGAGTGGACCTCTGAAGTGTGGTGGGTGAGCAGAGAGCTCCTTTATAAAACATTGAGACAGGCTGCTTGAAGTTTCCAGATCAAGACTGCTAAGGATTATAGGATGTGAATCCATGTTAGAAATACAAGTACATATCATTCAAGGAACAGGGGACCAAATTAATTTTTCCTATCTTTAAGGAGGGACACAGATAGAATTAAGAAAATTTTGTCATCTGTAGCCACACTCTAGAATAAGTCTCATTTAATTGTTTTGTGGAAGAGCAGCATGCTTTGCCCAGTAATTTCAAGGTGAATTGTTCATTTTCATGACTCATTCTCTGAAAATCATTATTTATGGTGACTTTGTGCTTACACTTGCATTAGAGGAAAGTCACGCCCATAGTCTAAGAGTAACTTGTCCCCTATAAACCATGGGACTGTAGTTGTTTTCTACATTTTTTTTTCCACTTTTTGAGATACATGAAACTGAGCACATTACCGAAGACCTTTACAATTTTGAGTTCACATTTTTCTAACTAGATGAAGCACTTGAGGGTTATATGGACCTATTACTTTGACTTTATGAACTGAGCACATTTAGCTTTGAAGTGAATATAAATTGCCAGATGAGAAACATGTCTAGATATTGCATCATACTGCCAAAACATCCAGGGATGTGATGATTTAATCTCAGTGCCCACTTTGATCATAACCATCTGTAGGGGAGAATTGAGAAAGATTAATTATAAAGACTCTGATTGATTTGAGGTATCAGTCACATATTGGTGAAGGGAAGCAGCATGCTGATACCATGCATTCCTATATCTGAAAGGAAAGCATCTAACTGAACAGTTTGATAAAAATTAGGTTGCTGAGGGTTATATTAGTTTATGTTGATAAGCTTCCTTCCAACTCCCTACTGTGTTCTTCTCTGGACATTATGGGGTAGGGAGGAACCCTCAGTATTTTGAACATGAAAAAAAAAAAAAAAATATATATATATATATATATATATATATATATATATATATATATATATTGAACAATCATATTTAGGGCTATAATAGCCCAATAGTTTTACCCTTGTTACAAAGAAGATAATAAAAAGTTAATAATAAAAATATTCTAAAGGAACCAAGAAATGTGTTGCTCTAGGAATAAGTTTGTACATTAAAGTAGGAAACTAAACCACAAAAAAAACCTCATGGAGATTTGATACTTTCAAGTCTTTGTTTTCACTGAGACTCACAGTTTATTGAAATCAAAACTTGGAAATGGGGACATAGCTCAAAGGTAGAGTGCTTGCCTAGCATATGTGAGACTCTGGATTCAATCCCCAACATGGAAAACAACAAAAACCTAACAGCACATTACATGATGAAATCTGTCTAATATTCTGATGTGTGTAATGTAGACAAATACATCAATGAAAATTAGAAGGAGTGTGACACAAAAGTGAGAGTGGAGCTTTTCCCTCCTAGGGTTATTATGGCAATGATCTCTCAGTGAAGAGTTATTAATAGGAATATACATCCTTATGAAATAAGACCACTATACATACTTGTCTTAAGATGGGAGAATTATTTTGTTGGTGAGTATTGGTCCTGAACTATAAATTATTTTGAAGAAAACCTATTTTTAAAAAGTGGTTTTGTTATTTTTGGATACCATACCTATCCATAAGATAGGGGGTTTGGGGTCCTGCTTAATGGATAACAGATTTGTATTTTCAGTTAGCCTTCCATATTTGAAGGCTCAGCACCTGAAGATCAACTCAATGAGAAAAATAGTATAGCAATTATTTTCATAGGATTTACATTGTATTAGATATAAGTATTCTATAGATTATTATATGTGATTTAATGAGATGCTTATGTATGTAAGTTAAATTCAAATACTATACCATTTTATATAAAGGACTCAAACATCCACAGATTTTGATATCTAAGGGATCCTGGAACCAATCCCCTGTGGACACTGAGAGATGACTATATTTAATAACATTTCAACACATATGATTAATATGGCCTGGATGAAATGATTTACTGATTTTTACTTGCCCTTGTGGACCTTTTTTGTCAGGGGAAAGTTAAAAGCATAAGGATATGTTTATCACTTTATGGGTTATTGGTAGACAAATAACCAGTTCCCTGCTGCTCAGTTGGCATAACTCGGAGGTTTGTTTTGCATAGGCTCTCACAGTTCTCTCAAGGGATTGTGCTTCAGTAGCTGGCAGTGGCACCTTGATTGATAATACTTTATTAGATATGTTCCCTTTCCTGCTTCATTTCCTCATTCCATTACCAAGGTTGCTGGGATAACCATTCATAACAGGAACCATTTATACTTGCATCTTCATCACAGAGTCTATTCCTAAGGAAATCTAAACCAAGTCACATTTAGATAGATAGATAGATAGATAGATAGATAGATAGATAGATAGATAGATCATATGAGATAGGCAGAGATAACAGGGAATAAAGTTTAGGATGAAAGACCTTCAATTTTTACTTTCAACATAATATGAATCACTGACTATGGTGTAGGAAATGATGTTATTCTCATCTTGAATTCCAAAATGGAAAACTAATAACCAGAATAAGTGGGGTTTATATCCACTTTCATTCAAGATGAGCGTACAAGACTAGGACCTTTGCTGGTAAGAAAATATCATTGAGTAAAAGTAAAAGATATGGATACCAGGCAAAAGAAAAAAAACAAAAAAACGATACTTCTCAAAAGAAGAAATTCAAATGGCCAAAAAATATATGAAAAATGTTCAACCTCTCTAGTAATCAGGGAAATGAAAATCAAAACTACTCTGAGATTTTATCTCATTCTAGTCAGAATAGTAATTATTAAGAATATAAATAATAATAAATATTGGTAAGGATGTGGGGGAAAATGTATACTCATACATTGTTTGTGGGACTGCAAATTAGTACAACTACTCTGGAAAGCCGTGTGGTGATTCCTCAAGAAAACTAAGAATGGAACCACCATATGACCCAGTTATCTCACTCCTTAGTATATATTCCAAAGATCTAAAAATCAGAATACTATAGAGATACAGCCACATCAATGTTTAAAGCAGTGAAATTCACTATAACCAAGCCTAGGTGCCCATACAGAGACAACTGGATACAGAAAATGTGATATATATATATATATATATATATACACACACATACACACACACACATACATACACACATACACAATAGATTATTTCTCAGTCATAAAGAAGAATGAAATTATTTGCTGGTAAATGGATGGAACTGGAGAACATCATTCTGAGTGAAATAAGCCAGACCAAGAAAGTTAAATGTAGAATGTTTTCTGATATGCAAAAACTAGACCAAAATAAGGGGTGGAGAAACATAATAAGGGTGAATTCCATGAAAATGGAAGAGAGATCAGTGGAATAGTAAAAGGGGATTAAGGGGGGAGGGAAGAGGGATGGGAAATACAGGAATGATGGAATGAACCTGACCAAATGTTATTTTGTGCATATGTGAATATACCACAGGTGAATTTCACCTTTTAAAAAAATTAATGCACACCATGTCACCTGAGGAAGCGTTAAAGGAACTGGAGACATTCAACCTGTAAAAGCAAGACCATGTAGATAAGACATCAGAATATTCTCAAATTGTAAAAGAACTGGATGTGGGCTTATTTTGAATTGTTTAGCCAATATAGGACTTTATTAAGAGGTCCACTGAGGGAATTTACCATAGTATAATTAGAATGAGAAATTTGACTTGGAATCTTACAAATTTACTATGAAAACTTTCTAAGACTGGGTTTTCTTATTTGGAATAATGGGATAACAACACTACCTGTTGGAGCCAGACATATAAAGAACCTTATCCCCTTCCCTAAATTTTGCAACAACTGAAGGTTGTAAGCAATGTCATTGGGAACCTTGCAAAGGAAAAACCTTGGCAATCAAATGCTTAAATAGAGACTAAATCTGTAGTATGAATTGTGTATCAGATTCCTTTGCTCAAGAGAATCCACTTCTAGTTCAAGATCCATTTATTCTGAGAGTCTGTATATACTAAAAATGTCCAGTATAGTCATGTTAGGGAATGCAGTCATTTTATAATGTCTTTATTTCCTGTCTAAGTAGATACTGCTCCATGTTTTTTTTTTTTCAGATTTAAGGAGGGGTTCTACCTTGCTCCCCTTCACCTTTCCAGGTCCCTTTAGCTTAGATTCTAAAAGTGGAAACCAGTTTTAGTTTTTACTTCTCTCCTAGTTTTTCCCATCTCAGGCAATAGTAAAGCTATTCACTAAGAGGTTTTTTTTTTTTAATATACTCCCATGAATGAAGTGGAGGCAACAATGAGTGCAGAGACCCTGAAATAACAGTGTGCTTGGATGGTTACAAGAGAAGGTGGTGTGACTAGAATGAAGTTAGCTACAGGAAGAGAAGTGGGAGTGGAGAGGAGAGCTAGCTGGAGGCCAGAGCAAGTGTCAGGTCCACAGAGAGTCTTTCCCATCTCTTACGTGAAACAGTGCCCCATGACTTCTGTCATTTGCTAACCCCCTTATCTACTTTTTCTTTCTTAGCACTTATTACTATTTAGTGCATTCTATTCTTATTGTGTTATTTGCTTATATTATTATTTTCTTCACATCTGAATGCAAGCTTCACAAGAGTATATACTTTGACTCTTTATTATTTATGTAATCCTTGAATCTAGAACAGTGATAGGCTATGGTAAACAATCAAGAAATATTTGTAATATTTGTTGATTCTGAAGGCCTATCAAATTCTTGAGACAGTAAATATTTGCTGCGTGAAAAACTTACCCCAAATATTAGTCACTTATAACAACCACCATCTGCCAAGCAGTTCATCTGGTGTGAGTCAAGCTCAATGTATATTTCAGGTCATGTCATATATATAGCAGTTTGGAGAAGGGTAAAAAAGGGAAGGAAACTGTTTTCTGCTTTCCTCATTATCTTACAGGCTTCTGCTTGTGTTAAATAAGGCTTCTGTTCCATTGGCAAGAACCAGCATAGATTCTGGTGGTGGAGACCTAGACTCTACCCCTTCGTAGGCAGTTACAAAGACACATTGCAGGCAAGGTTGTAGTAATGGGATAGGGAGGACCAGTGACTTTTTTGTGTAATATACCAGAAACTCTTGTGTAATTGGCTTGTCTCTCCTTTATTAGCCACATGTCAGTTTCTGGAACAGCCAGTGAACTATTTTCCGACTTGAATATTATCTAGTACAAACTTTTTAAAAAATATTTTTAGTTGTAGATGGACACAAAAACCTTTATTTATTTTTATATGATGCTGAGGATTGAACCCAGTGCCTCACACATGCTAGGCAAGTGCTCTACCACTGAGCCACAACCCTCTGCCTAGTGTAAACTTTTAGACTTTTCTCTGGAAGTTTGTGTCTGTTTGTAAAATTACCAAGCATCCCTAATTGCTCTGATATTTTACTCTGTCTTTTATGTAGATCATTTTTTTTCTATCAAAGACCACTGGGAAATTTTATTTCGTAGAATTTATTTAATAATGTCTCTAAACATCTTCATCCATTGAAAGGATATTTCTGGATTGTAAGGATTGACATTTTTGTTGAGATATTTAATATCCAGAAACTGTCATTTCTAGGTGACTCTGGCTTGTTTTTCTTCCTAATTTTCATGGTTGGAATGAACTAATGCTATTTCTGTCTACTGCAGAAGCGTTTTATCATTGTGGCATTTTAAGCCAACATCTGGTGTATATGATGTACAATTTAGTCACTCTGTTTTTCTTTTCAATAGGTTTTTCCCTTGCCATTTGGAGAGTCTTTCTCATTTCATTGTTGGCGTACTCTTTTGTCTATAGTACAGAGTGTCTTGTGCCACATTTATAAAAGCATTTTTGCTCACATAGCTATACTAAAACACACAATGCTAGAACATACTAAAATATACACAGAAGCAGACATTTGCTGTAGCAGATGTCATTTGTGTCCCTCATCATTTCATGTAACTTGCCAACTCCCACATTTATTGATCTGAAGGTTCTCTCTGGCCTCCAGGGTCTCATTTGCCCAAATGTAGCAGATCATAAAATGTATCATGGGATGACTAAAGAGAGCTGGGTTGTAAATCCCCATTTCTTTAACCCCTGAATTGGGGGTGATAATTCTAACTTGTGTGTCTTATGTTGACTGCCAGATTTTCCTGGAGGGTTAAAGCTCCATTTTCTTACAGGGTAAAATTGTTCATTCATGTACTCTTTATTGGCTTCCTTCCTTTCCCCACTCATTTCTGTTTTCCTCCCAAATCATCTATCTGCTCTCAAATCCTTGTCTCAGTTTCTGATTATAGGAGGTCCCAAACTATAATCCATGCAATACATGCACATGTCTTTCTAATTTTTATAGTAACACTTCCTTAGCCCTAAATGCTCCTTTACTTACTATTACATCACATTTTCTTTCTGATGTTTCTGGAGCCCAAATCTAAGAAAGGCCAAATTCTGTCAGATAAATTGCTACTTCACTGACAATTGCTGCACCTGTTTTCAGTTTGCGTGGGAGGCAGAAAGTGTAGGTATGAATATATATGTGTTTGTGAGCCTGTTGTGTGTGTGTTCAAGAGGGTGGAAATGTGTGAGTATATACATATGTGTGTGTGTGTGTTTACATATATAGTGTTAATAATATGGTGAGGGAAAATTGTGTGGAGGTCATTTAAAAAAATCTGAAGATTTATATATTGTATTCATTGTTGCAGTTAACAATTTTAAGAGTGGAAGGGTGATATGAGTACTTTATTTAATGCTTATATAACTTGCTTGGTGTTGAGGATGGTTAGTAGAGAAGAGGGAAGAACAATACTAAGATATCTTGTTTGTATTAATAAATCATAAATTGAAGCATCTGTAGGATTGGAGTTAGGGTTTTGCATGATAATATTTCTAAGTATTGTCAGTACAGCCAGATAAGAACACAGAAGATAGATTGTTGCTTCATTCTTGTAGGGAGGTAGGAATATGCCTTAAAGTCTGCTCAGACAGCTGTTGGGAGGGAGGGATAGAGGAAAGGAAGGGAGAGAGAGAGAGAGAGAGAGAGAGAGAGAGAGAGAGAGAGAGAGAGAGAGAAAGTGTATATGTAACTGTGTAGCAGGGGTGGTGAGTTCATGTTTCTACCACAAAGCCAAGTCTTCTTACTCTCATGTTTAAATCCTTGTTTCATTCCATATTACTCCCTTTGATCCCCTAATCTAATGATAGTTTACTTTGTGTGTTGCTGTTTTTCCCTAGTGTCCTGAAAAGGTCAGGTTGCTCTCATCTTCTTAGATATCCCTAAAGAGGATAGAATGACATGTAATAGGGAGATAAAGCAGAATATGATCTTACAGATCATTGTATACACTAGAGTTTCATCACCTCAAACTGAATAATCAGTGGTAATTATATAAATTCTCTTTTCAAAAATTGGTTGTATTTAGAATTTTAAGTATCAAATAGAGATATTAGTAAATATATACTACCTATTTTTCTAAAACAGAAAATGTTTTATTCAGTCACAAGGAAGAATAAAATTATGTCATTTGCAGGAAAATGGATGGAATTGAGAACATACTAAGCAGTCCAAGGGTTGTATGTTTTCTTTCATTTGGGGAAACTAGAGAGAAAATGGGGGAAAAGGATCTCATGAAAATAGAAGGGAGGCCAGTAGGGTAGAGGTAGAGGGTCAAGGGAGGTGCAGAGGGGAGGGCAAGAGGAGATACTGGGGAATGAAATTGATCAAAGTAAGTTATATACATTTATAAATATGCCAGAATGAAACCTATTATTCTGTGTAATTTTCATGCAGCAACTAAAAGTGGTCACAGTTCAAGAAAAAAATTAACAGAAAGACAAACCTCGATTAAATTCTAATCTCGTGATTTCATTCATGTCCTAGGAGGTAGCCAAGTACTTCACTCAACCTTTAGATAGAGTTTGTGTTTATACATCATCTGTTTTGTTGTTCAAACCCAGAAATGGAAAACTATATGGGAAATTGAGGTGGAGGAGATTGTGTATTGGTGGGAATCCTAGGAGTAACAAATTCCTCTAAGACCTTACCACTAGGCCTAAAAGCCATGCAGCCAGCTAATCCAGGGATGTCCATTTTGAATGTGTATGCTGTGTATCAGCAGCATAAATTTCAAAATAACATTATTTTCAAAATAATTACATGCCAAAATCTGCCAAAACTTTATGCAGCTTTAAAAAATAGGAAGGTGACTGAGGAGGAAGTGGCAGAAATAATTTCATGATGAATTATAAGCTTTGCACTTGTACTTGGCAATGGGTTATGCTGCTCATACATTTCTTGTGACCTAAATTTAAAACATCCCTAGAGTTAAGATTAGATAGTTGCTTAAAATTAATATTATAAGAACTATCAGAAAATGGAAAACTCATACCTCTTCTTTTTTTTCATACCTCTTCTTATTATCAAATGAAATATGTGGGTAACAACCCTCCAGTCAGGTACAATAGAAGATATTTTTATTTTTTGTTTTCTGGAGATTTATCTCTTTATTGAGTATATCTGAAGCAGCTATCTGCTTTACCCACCCTATACTCAACTGAATTAATTTGTCATATATTAATAGGCTTTCGTATTTTAGTATTCTGAGAGTACTTTCTGTTTAATAGAAATAGTCAAATCAACTGAAAATAAAATCCAATATAATATATCAATGGAATTCTTCTGTAAAAGACATCTTGGGGTATCAGTAGTGCATGGACTTGTAAAAGAAAGTAGAATGCAGGATTCTTGTGTGCCTGCAGCTAGGAACTGATACTTCCTAATGAGCATATTCCCTGAAGGGTTAACATAATTCCTACCCCTGCCTATCGTGCCCAACAAGGGTTCAGAATAGTTGAAGTTGGTCATTTAGAACATGACCAGACTTGGGTATTCCTTGTACAAGATATGCCACCTTAACTTCTTTAAGCCTTATTTCCTCTTCCTATAAAATGGGGATAGTGAGAGTACTTTTCTCTCAGGATGAGGACTAAATGGAGTAGTGTATAATCTAGTACCTGGAACACAGTGGGTGTGAATAAATGCCAGTTGCTCTCATTCTTATTCTTGCCAAAACTGACATCCCAATATGGGGAAACAGGAGCAGGGGACCAGGCTCCTGTTTGGTACTCCAAGTCATTCAAGTATGGTAATGTGATTAATTAGGACAGGTTCCAAGAACCTCACAAGAACTTGTGCAGGACATAGAGAGAGACATGTGGAAAGATTATCTATCCTTCTTACAAAGAAGGATATACTTAGACATCTGGAAAGAATTAGAGTTCTGGTTAAAAGGGATGCAGTTTAGGGAAGTGCTTAATATCAGCATGATACTGAGACAAAACCGGAATCTTATAAGGTGAACAAACACAGTAAGTATGAGGGCAATATATTAGGTACCCAGGGCTGATCTCATGTATGCTGGCTATGGAGTGTACTAACTAGGTCTAAATTGTGGAATTTGTGTTCTTGCCACATTTGAAGTCTGTTTGGGGCTTGGTAGGTAGAGCAACATTAGGAAAAAGTATTAATGAAGACCAGCGAAAACAAGGGGCTAAATTTTAGCCAAGTTTTAAACTCATTCCTGTGTTCTTATTTGTATTCCTCTTATCCAAGCTCTTTCTTTGGACACTGAGGTTTGCCCTTTCCTATGCTTTAGTTGGATTCCTGGTTTCCAAAATATAGGTTTGATTGAGCAATAATGGGAAGTCCAATTAATTTATTTACCATGTTATATCCAGATTTTATAACTATTGAAATGTGAGCTCCCTGTGAGTAGGAAAATATCTTCCTGGTCTTTGAATCTTGATCCTATACTCAGTGACAGACATCATAGAGGTTCAGCAAGTATATTTAAAGTGAAGGAACGACTACTTCTTCCAGGATCCAGTCTAACAAATTTTGACCCTGTTGTTTCTTATATCTTAATATGGCTGTCTATATGGATACAGACACATAGACTGTATGGTTAAAGCTGCATTTTAACCAAATATGAATCCAAAGCTAAAATGAAACACAAACAACAAAGCCTCACACATCATAACTTGGCAAGCTTATGAGAAGAGGTTCCAGGAGACTTTGTGATTTATTCAGTGGTGACTAATTTTAACTTATTAGGAAGGCGAAATAAATCCAACGTTTTTTTGACAAACTCTCTCTGACATTCTCTAAATCCTGCATGTCCTAAATGTATTTCCCTACTATCTAACTGCCCAAGGAGGCAAAAGCTGACATAAGTCAGTCCCATCATCTTCTATGCTCTAGAGGCCTCCTTAGTTCTTCATCTTATTTTCCTGGACATGTCCAGCCCTTACTAAAGAAGAGATCACAAAATGTCCAGAATGCCTTTTGGAAACTCCAGAGAATACAGGAAATGCTCTTATTTTTAAACTTAGAAATTCTCCACTTAGTTCTGGCATTACATAAAGAAATGGTCTCAATGTGAAGTTAATTAATGAGTATGTTTGAGAACCCTTAATCAACTGATGTGGCAATTGCTGTTGGTGCCTGGCCATATCTCCCCAGTACACTATGTGCCAGGAAACTCTCACATAAAGAGCTGCATCTCTCTGCTTGAAGACTTTTCTCTGGTTACAGGAACAGGCTCCACCAGTAAGAGCAGGCTGATAGTACCAGGGACTTAATGTTCCTGGGGATAGTCCCCCACTGATGATGAATAAGGAGTTGATTGATAAATATCTGAAGTAAGGCCTAGAAGTTCTCAGCAGCCCCATATAACCCAGTTGCTCACAGTGTAAATTGTAGTTGCTTCTTTTCCTTGTCTGCTTTATTTTACCACATCAATTTCCAGTGATTCCTGGGATCACCTCCTGTCATGCTTTAGATATGAAATGTCCTTCAAAAGTTCATGTGTGAGACAATGTAAAAATTTTCAGAGTCAAAATGAGATTATGAGAGTTGTAACCTAAGCAGTAGATTAATTCACTGATATGGATTAACTGGGTGGTAACTATGGGCAGATAATGTGTGGCTGAATTTAGGTCACTGGGGGTATGATTTGGGGGTTTATATTTTGTTCCTGCTGAATGGAACTCTCTCTTTGCTTTCTGGTTGCCACATCCTGAGCTGCTTTCCTCTGTGGTGCTCTTCTGCCATGATATTCTGCCTCACCTTGGCCCAGAGTTATAGAGTCAGCCAACCAAGGACTGAATCTCTGAAACCATGAGCCTAAATGGACTTTTCCTCTTCTAAGTTGTTCTTTTCAGGTATTTTGGTCATAGTGACCAAAAGTTCACTAAAACATATCCCAAATAAACTACTTATATTCAAATTTTTGGTTCAAGGTATACTTCTGAAAATACAGACTGAGACACTAGGGCGAAATAAACATGGACAGTAAATATAAGTTCCTACTAAACATTAAGATGAGCCCATAGAGCTAGAACCAGTATCCCTGGGTCTTAGTTCATAGATGAACCATATGTGTAGCAAGTGACTGAAAAACTAGGGCAGAAAAGAGGGGCAATGTGTCCTCAACACTAGATAACATTTATACAATTTAAATGTCATTTTCTATGAGATTGTCTCTTAATAAGTTATGATCATAGTAAAGGGAATTTGTTTTTTTTTTAATTTTTTCTTTCCTTTTTTAAAAATCAAATTGTTTGGACAATGATAGGTTCGCAACTATGTAATATTTTCAGCAACCAGCAGTTTTTCTTTTTAGAATTGTACCTGTCTGTAAAAATTCCCAAAGTCCCAGGAACTTGGTTGTCATGGAAGATGCAAGGTCATAGAAAGAGTATAGAAATTTTGGGAATGCTAGATACATATTTGTGAGGGAATCCATTAAAGTTATGGTCCCTGAGTGATCAAAGATGTCAGTGATCTCAGAGGCTTTTTCTAAAGTTTATCAATCTTTAATTGCTCTGCCTATAGGCCCTCTCAGGCTATAAAAATGAAATGTTCTCTTTAGTGGCCTCTCATTTTTCTTTCACATCATTCTGTTTCCCTAAGACTAGCACTACACCCTGTTAAGCAGTTTTCCTAGTAAACACATCTATTCTGAGGGCATGAAGCATCTTGTAATCATTTTTTAATCTGTGATTTTAGGGGAGTATTTATTTAACATAGTAGGAATAATTTGGGCTTTTTCAAATTGTGTATCTGACTAATTGGTAAGAAACTAATTGAGCTGGTTAAGAGTTGGGTATGACATAGTGCCAAAGATGAGCTCATGCTCTGCACTTGCCTCCAGAAGTGAAGAAAACTTGAACAGAAAATTTGAGCAGAAATCTATTTCTCTGGGAGATGAGGGGGCAAACTGTGATTTTAGGAAAGACAAGAAATTAGGAGAATTCTTTGGAAGCTTTGTCACTTTTCTCCACATAGTAAATTGAGTTTGAAAGATCTAAGAATCAAAAGAAAGATATCTATAAATGTGTAGGCATGCAGGTAATAATGTTCTGGGAATCTATCATAGCACTCATCCATTGCCTCCTGCATGGGAGGAGAATACCAGTTTTGACTTGCTTGGTCTTTCAAATGGAAGTGAAAGGGCTGTTCAGATGGAGGACTAACCTTAGTTCTTAGAAAAGGAAGAAAAGGAAGAGCATATGTCAATGTCATCAATGAAGAGGCTCAGAATAGTGGCTCAAAGATTAACTTAAGGTTGGTGCATGGGTCAAACCTTTGGAGGTTTACCTTGTTATTCTTTTTTTTAGTTCCTTTTTAAAAAATTAATTAATTTATTTGTTCTAATTAGGTATATATGACAGCAGAATGCATGTTGATTCATTGTACACAATTGCAGCACAACTTTTCATTTCTCTGGTGGTACATGATGTAGTGTCACACCATATGTGCAGTCATACATGTACCTAGGGTAATGATGTCCATTTCATTCCACCATCTTTCCTGTTCCCTGTTAACCCTTCCCCTCCCCTCCCTCCCCTCTGCCCAATAAAAGTTCCTCCATTTTTCCCATGCCCCCCTTTATGGATAAGCATCCACTTATCAGAGAGAACATTTGGCCTTTGTTTTTTTTGGGGGGGATTGACTTTTTTCATTTAGCATGATATTTTCCAACTCCATTTACTTGCAAATGCCATAATTTTATTCTGTTGATTACTGACTAATGTTCCATTGTGTATATATAGCACAGTTTCTTTATCCATTTATCTATTGAAGGGCATTTAGGTTGCTTCCACAGTTTAGCTAGTGTTAATGGAGCTGCTATAAATATTGATGTGGCTGCATTACTATAGTATGCAGATTTTACATACTTTGGGTATAGACCTAGGAGTGGGATAGCTGGGTCAAATGGTGGTTCCATTCCAAGTTTTCTAAGGAAACTCCATACTGCTTTCCAGATTAATCGCACCAATTTGCAGTCCCACCAGCAATGTATGAGTGTGCCTTTCCCCCTGCATCCTCACCAAAACTTATTGTTGTTTGTATTCTTGATAATTGCCATTCTGACTAGTGTGAGATGAAATCTTACAGTAGTTTTGATTTGCATTTCTCTAAGTTGAACATTTTATTCATATATTTGTTGATCAATTATATATCTTCTTCTGAGAAGTGTCTGTTCAGCTCCTTTATATCTTCTTCTGAGAAGTGTCTGTTCAGCTCCTTAGCTGATTTATTGATTGGGTTTTTTTTTTTTGGTGTTTTTTGAGTTCTTTATATATCCTGGAGATTAGTGCTCTATATGATGTGCTTGTGGCAAAAATTTGCTCCCAAAATGTAGGCTCTCTGTTCACCTCATTGATTGTTTCTTTTGCTGAGAAGAAGCTTCTTAGTTTGAATCCATCTCATTTGTTGATTCTTGATTTTATTTCTTGTGTTTTTCTTCTATTAAGTGTAGGGTCCCTGGTCTAATTCCGAGGTCCTTGAATCACTTTGAGTTGAGTTTTGTGCATGGTGAGAGATATGGATTTAATTTCATTTTGCTGCATATATATTTCCAGCACCATTTGTTGAACTGGTTATCTTTTCTCCAATGTATGTTTTTGGCACGTTTGTCTAGTATGAGATAACTGTATTTCTGTGGGTTTGTTTGTGTGTATTCTATTCTGTACCATTGGTCTACATGTTTATGTTGGTGCCAATATCATGCTGTTTTTGTTACGACAGCTTTGAAGTTTAGTTTAAGGTGTGGTATTATGATGCCTCCTGCTTCACTCTTTTTGCTCAGGATTGCTTTGGCTATTCTGTGTCTCTTTTTTTTCCAAACGTATTTCATGATCACCTTTTCTATTTCTACAAGGAATGAAGTTGGGATTTTAATTGGAATTACATTGAATCTGTGCAGTGCTTTGGGTAGTATGGCCAATATATATGCTGTTCATAGACCTTTATTTATTTATATGTGGTGCTGAGAATCAAACCCAGTGCCTCACACATACCAGGCAAGTGTGCTACCGCTGAGCCCCAGCCCCAGCCCAGTATGGCCATTTTGATAATATTAGTTTTGCCTATCCAAGAGCATGGGAGATCTCTTCATCTTCTAAGGTCTTCTTCAGTTTCTTTCTTTAGTGTTCTGTAGTTTTCATTGTAGAGTATTTTACCTCTTTTGTTAAATTGATTCCTAAGTATTTTATTTTATTTTTTTAGGCTAATAAGAATGGGATAGTTTTCCTAATTTCTCTTTTAGAGGATTCATCACTGATGTATAGAAATGCATTTGAATTATGGGTATTGATTTTATATCCTTCTACTTTGCCTATTCATTTATTAATTCTAGAAGTTTTCTGGTGGAGTTTTTTGGATCCTCTAAATATAGAATCATGTCATTAGCAAATAATGATAGTTTGAGTTCTTTTCCTATACTTATCCCTTTAATTTCTTTCCTCTGTCTAATTGATGTGTCTACAGTTTCAAGGACTATGTTGAACAGAAGTGGTTGAAGAGGGCATCCCTATCATGTTCCAGTTTTTAGAGAAAATGCTTTCAATTTTTCTCCATTTAGAATGATGTTGGCCTTGGGTTTAGCATAGATAGCTTTTACAATGTTTAGGTATGTTCCTACTATTCCTAGTTTTTCTAGTGTTTGAACATGAAAGGGTGCCGTATTTGGTTAAATGCTTTCTCTGCATCAATTGATATAATCATATGATTCCTATCATTAAGTTTATTGATGTGATGAATTACATTTATTGATTTCCATATGTTGAACTAACCTTGCATCCCTGGAATAAAATTCACTTGATCATGGTGCACTATTTTTAAAATGTTTTTATATGCAGTTTGCCAGAATTTTATTGAGAATTTTTGCATCTATGTTCATAAGGGATATTGGTTTGAAATTTTATTTCCTTGATGTGTCTTTGCCTGGTTTGGGTATCAGGATGATACTAGTTTCATAGAATGGGTTTAGAAAGCTTCCCTCCTTTTCTATTTCATGAAATAATTTGAGAAGTATTGGTATTAATTCTTCTTTGTAGATTTGTAGAACTCAGCTGTGAATCTGTCTGGTCCTGGACATTTATTGGTTGGTAGGCTTTTGATGTTGTCTTCTATTTCCTTGCTTGAGATTGATTTGTTGAAATTTTGTATATCCTTTATTTATTTATTTTTTAGTTGTAGATGGACAGAATGTCTGTATTTTATTTGTTTATTTTTATGTGGTGCTGAGGATTGAACCCAGTGAGCTACTGGGCAGGTGAGCTAGGCAAGTGAGCTACCACTGAGCCACAGCCCCAGCCCTTTTATGTCCTCTTGACTCAGTTTGGGTTGATCATATCCCTCTAGAAATTTGTCAGTGTCTTTAAGGTTTTATATTTTACTGAAGTATAAGTTTTCAAAATAGTTTGTCATTGTCTTCTGTATTTCAATAGTGTCTATCATGGTATTTCCTTTTTCATCAAGAATTTTAGTAATTTGAGTTTTCTCTCTCCTTCTTTTCATTAGGGTGGCTAAGGGGTTGTCATTTTTATTAATTTTTTCAGAGAACCAGCATTTTGTTTTGCCAATTTTTTGAATTGTTACTTTTGTTTCTATTTCATTGATTTCCACTCTGATTTTAATTATTTTTTGTCTTCTACTACTTTTGGTGATGGTTTTTTCTTCTTTTTCTAGAGCCTTGAGATGTAATGTCAGGTTGTTTATTTGTTGACTTTTTCTTCTTTTAATGAGTGAGCTTAATGCAATGAATTTTCCTGTTAGCACTGCCTTCATAGTGTCCCAGAGATTTTGATAAGTTGTATCAGAATTCTCATTGACCTCTAAGTATTTTTTAATCTCTTCCCTGATGTCTTCTGTTATCCATGTGTCATTCAGTAGCATATTGTTTAGACTCCAGGTGTTGGGTAGCTTCTATTTTATATTTTATCACTGATTTCTGATTTCATTCCATTATGGTCAGATAGAATGTATGGTAATATCTCCTTTTTTTGTATTTGCTGAGACTTGCTTTGTGGTCTATTTTGGAGAAGGATCCATGTGTTGCTGAGAAGAAAGTGTATTCACTCATTAATGGATGGAATATTCTATATATGTCTGTTAAGTCAAAAAAAATTTAAAGAGAGAGAGAGAGAGAGAAAGAGAGAGAATTTTTTAATATTTATTTTTTAGTTTTCAGTGGAAACAACATCTTTATTTTATTTTTATGTGGTGCTGAGGATTGAACCCAGCGCCCTGCGCATGCCAGGTGAGCGCATTACCGCTTGAGCCACATCCCCAGCCCAAGTCAAAATTATTAATTGTTTTATTGAATTCTATAGTTTCATTGTCTAATTTTTGTTTGGAAAGTCTATCCAGTGGTGAGAGAGGTATATTAAAGTCACCCAATATTACTGTGTTGTGGTGTATTTGATTCTTGTAGTTGAGAAGGGTTTGTTTGGTATACATAGATGCCCCATTGTTTGGAACATAGATATTTATGATTGTTATATCTTGTTGATATATGAATCCCTTAATCAGTATGAAATGTCCTTCTTTATCTCTTTTATCTCAAACCTATAGCTTTGGTTTGAAGTCCACTTTATCTGATATGAGGATAGAAATTCCTGCATGTTTACACAGACCATGTGAGTGGTAGGATTTTTCCCACCCTTTCTCCTTCAGTCTGTGGATGTGTTTTCCTGTTAGATTAGTCTCTTCAAGGCAGCATATTGTTGGGCCTTTATTTAAAAATCCAATCTGTCAGTCTATGTCTTTTAATTGATGAGTTTAGGCCATTCACATTCAGGGCTATTTCTGAAATATGATTTGTATTCCCAGACATTTTTTAAAGACTTTTTTAGTTGTCGATAGACCTTTATTTATTGTTTATTTATATGTGGTGCTGGGAATTCAACCCAGTGCCTTGCCTATGTCAGGCAAGTGCACTAATGCTGAGCCACAACTTGGGCCCCTATTTTGTTTTTTAACTTGCTTTGGTTTCTCCTTTGATTGGCCTTTTCTTTAGTGTAGGTCCTCTCATTGCTGATTTGTATTGTTGTTTTTCATTTCTTCCTCCTGGAATATTTTGCTGAGGATGTTCTTTAGTGCAACTTTCTTGCTGTAAATTCTTTTAACTTTTGTTAATCATGAAAGGTTTTTTTTTTTTTTTAATTTTTTATTGTTGGCTGTTCAAAACATTACATAGTTCTTGATATATCATATTTCACAATTTGATTCAAGTGGGTTATGAGCTCCCATTTTTACCCCATATACAGATCGCAGAATCACATCAGTTACACATCCATTGATAGTAGAGGATAGGAAAGGTTTTTGTTTTGACATCAAATCTAAAGCTTAATTTTGATGGATATAAGATTCTTGATTGATATTCATTTTCTTTCAGAGCTTGGTATATACTGTTCCAGGATCTCCTGGCATTGAGGGTCTGGGTTGAAAAATCTGCTGAGTTACAAATTGGTCTCCACCTATATGTGATCTGATTCCTCTCTCTTGTCGCTTTTAAGATTCTATCCTTATTCTGTATGCTAGGCATTTTCATTATAATGGGCCTTGGTGTGGATCTGTTGTTATTTTGTACATTTGGTGTTCTTTAAGCCTCTTGTATTTGATTTTCCAACTTATTCTTCATGTTGAGGAAATTTTCTAATATTTCATTGAAGAGGTTGTACATTCCTTTGGTTTGAATCTCTATGCTTTCCTCTATCCCAATAACTCTTAGGTTTGGTATTTTGATGCTATCCCATACTTCTTGGATGTTCCGTTCATGGTTTCTTACCATCTTTACTATGTAAGCAACTTTATTTTCAAGATTGTGTATTTTGTCTTCATTATCTGATGTTCTGTCTTCCAAGTGATCTAGTTTATTGATGATGCATTCTTTTGAGTTTTTTATTTGGTTTATTGTTTTCTTCACTTCTAGGATTTCTGAATGGATTTTTTTCAGTGTCTCTATCTCTCTCTTGAAGTCATCTTTTGCTACCTATATTTGCTCCCTTATCTCTTTGTTGGAGTGATCAATTTTTGCCTGTATTTATTTGCTCTCTTATGTAATTCTTTAATTTGCAGATCATTTTAACTATGTACATTCTGAACTCCTTATCTGACATTTCATCAACTGCACTGTCAATGGATTCTATTTTTGTACTGTCTTGGTTGTTTAGGGCACTATCTTCCCTTGTATTTTCATGTTGTCTATGTGTCTTCATTTATTTCAGTGCAGATATGAGGTATTACAGTTTCTACCCTTTAATCTTATAGTGTCCCTGCAGATTACCTGTACCTCACCTTGATGTTGGACTTCCAGACCCTGGCCAGTGTCCCAAGATGGATGCTACTAAAGGTGGTGGTGGCAATAGTGGAGGTAACTCAAGATAGCAGTGGGGCTGTCCCAAGATGGATGCAATCACTTTCAGAGATGGGGCTGAAATGGTGGGCCTTACAGTAGCTTTGGGCTGCCTGTTTGGAGATGCAGCTGTTTCCAGGCCCTGTCTGTTGTCCAAGGTGGAGGCTACTATGTAGAGAGGGCTATGGCAATGACTGCAGTATACCAAGATTGAGGTGAGCTGTGCCTGGGTTTCCGAATGGGTCTGCCCAGTGGGCCTGGGCCTGGGCTCAGGCCTGGGAAGGTGTGGGTGGTCCTAGGTCTGGGCCTGGGCAGGTTGGTGGGGGTGAGGGCAGTCCTAGGCCTCTCTTTTTTGTTGTTGTTGTTCTTTATATTTCAATGTGCCCTTCAAGTTTTGCATTTTGTCAGTTATTTTATATTTTCAAAAGTAATACATATCATTAACAATTTGGAAAATACGGAATTTCAAGAATATTTAAACAAATTACCAATGATTTCATGCTTTTATAAATATTTTTTTCCCTTTGATATTTGTATATATTTTTATGGGTTTTATAATAGTGGTGTCATTGTGTGTGTGTGTGTGTGTGTGTAGTTTCATACCCCAGTTTGTTTTGCATAATTTTATGTTGTGCACATTTTCCTAAATCATTGGACTTCAAAACCATAATTTTTCTAATGACAAAATAATATTTCACTCAGCCAATTCTTGTGTGTCTGGCACTTTGCTAGAAACTGAGATTATGGATGTAAATAGGATAAAGCCAGTTTGAGCTGTATTGATGATTATGACATTTGGACACAATCTCTTACATGTTATTGGAATTAGAGATATTCTCAATAATCTGTTATTGGGCATGGCTTCATGCTTGATGTAAGAACTTTTTGTGATTTATATTTCTTTATATAAATGTTAGTGAGTACAGAGGTACATCAGAGATGCTCTCAGTTTTGTCTTACCTTGTATTTCTCAAACTCCTTTGTAAACTGGAATAACCCAAAGAGAGGCCACACTAATTTCTTTTTTACAACTAGGCAGAAAATTGATAGCACAGAGGAATAACTGAATTCCTTTCTAAAATAATTTTAAAATTGTTATGGGAATAAAATACCTCCTTTCCAGATTATTGTTAGCATAAAAGAAGGGCCTCTCAGATCTAACCCTTCTTCCATTCATGAGCCAGCATATGTGTTTTGGGTAGGAAGTCCTCATATGTACCCTCCATATCATTGTGTCAGGAGATGTCTACCTGAGGGCTCTATGATTATGCAGATAAATCATAGTTAATGGAATGACTTGCTGTTTCAGGCCTTTCCATTCCCACCACATCAGGAGTAGCAATATACACTAAATCCATGTATTGAGATTTTAAATTTACTAGGAGACTTATAGTTTTTTTAGAGTAAAAAAAGGCTTCTCAGATAATCTCAAAGTGCAAAAAACATAGGTGTACAGATTTTCACAAATTGAGCATATATGATGGGCAACTGTATCAAGAAACAGAGCACTACCCCCATCTAGGTAACTATTTTCAGAAGAATGGATAATTTTTTTTCAGTTTTATAGTGTTTGTTCTCTTCACTTTGATTATTCTCAAATTAATTATTCAATTTAGTGCATGTTTCTTCATCTGATGTTTTCTTCATCCTCATTGCAATATATATTCCTTTGTATGAATATACCATAATTTATTTTCCATTAATCTTTTTATTTCATTTTTATGTTTTTATTGATAATTATACATAATAGTAGAATTAATTGTGATATATTCATATATGCACATAGCACAATTTTGTAGATTGCATTCCCTAATACTCCCCTTTCCCTCCCTTCTCCCTCCCTCTGGAGTAGATAAAAGGGACTTAGTCTACTCTGTCAGTCTCCCTCCTATTTTTGTGTTATTCCCTTTTTATTCCTTTTTTTCTGTCTAGATTCCATATATGAGAGAAAATATTCAACCCTTGATTTTCTGCACCTGGTTTATTTCACTTAGTGAGATGTTCTCCATTTCTATCGATATACCAGCAAATGCCATAATTTCAACATTCTTTATGGTTGAGTAAAACTCTATTGTGTTATATACCACATGTTCTTTATCTGTTCATCTGCTGACAGACACCTAGGCTGATTCCATAACTTGCCTATTATAAATTACAATGCTATAAATATGGATATGTATGTTTTGGTATAGTATACGGATTTTAGTTCTTTTGGATTAAGACCAAGGAGTGGAACAGGTTGGTCATATGGTGGTTCCATTCTTAGTCTTTTGAGGAACCTCCATATAAATTTCCATATTAGTTGTACTGATAAGCAGTCCTACCAACAATGTGTAAGTATTCTTACCTCAACTCATATCCTCACCAGCATTTATTATTATTTGTATTTGCCATTCTAACTGGAATAAGGTGAAATCAGTGTGGGTTGTTGGTTTGGTCTGGTTTGGCTTGGTACTAGGGATTGAACCCAGGGTCACTTTACCACCAAGGGACATCCCCAGCCACCCCCCTTTTTTGAATTTTTTAAAAATATATTTATTCTAATTTGTTATATATGATAGCAGAATGCATTTCAATTCATAGTACACATACAGAGCACAATTTTTCATGTCTCTAGTTATACACAAAATAGAGTCACACCATTTGTGTCTTCATACATGTACTTAGGGTAATGATGTCCATCTCATTCCACCATCTTCCCAGCCCTTTTATATTTTATTTTGAAAAAAGGTCTTGCTAAGTTGCCCAGATTGGCCTGAAATTTATGATCCTTTTTCAGCCTCCCAAGTCTCTGAGATTACAGGTGTGTGCCACTGCACTTAGTGTAGTTTTGAGTTGTATTTCCCTGACTGCTACGTATGTTGAATATTTTTTGTTCATATATTTGTTGGACATTTGTATTTTTTTCTGTTTTTACATTTATTTTTTAGGTGTAGATGGACACAACACAATGCCTTTATTTTTATGTGGTGCTGAGGATCGAACCCGGGTCCTGCCCGTGCTAGGTGAGCACTCCACCGCTGAGCCACAATCCCAGCCCTGTATTTCTTTTTTGAGAAAAGTCAGTTTATTTCATTTTCCCATTTATTGATTGGGTTATTATTCTTATAAACATTTAGTTTTTCTAGTTTTTGTTCATCAAAATAATGCTGCAATAAAAGTGTTTGTAGAAGTATTTGGCATATAGTATGATTGCATTTCTTCTGAATATATATTAGAAGTAGAAATATTGAATCATAGAGAATGCATATATATTTAGCTTTGATAGATATTGATAAACCACTTTTCAAAGTGGTTTTATTAACATTCAATCCTACCAGCAATGCATGATAATTCTAGTTGCTCTAGTCCATGCCAATACTTTACATAGAACATACAGCTTTTGTTTGTGTTTTTGAGTTATGGAGCTTATAAGAAATAATCAAGATTCAAAATTATGTTCTAAGAGCCCTTAATCATCTTTTTTATTTATAATATTTAACCAGAGGATATAACAGTGGGTACTTTGTTAATATTCCATTCTTACCAAAGATGCAAAGAAGTTATTTCATAATAGTATAAGAATTTGTAATTTTCCTCTCCTTTAAGCAGAATTTAGACTCAAATATTAGTTTTTCTTTAACATTCATTTCACAAATAGCTAATAGTAACAAACAGCTTCGAAACTTTTTTTTTCTCTGCTTAGAAAGTGCAATGCCCCCCAAAAATAGAGAAGTGAACCTTAACAAATAAATAGTTATTGAAACAGAAATACCTGTTAGTTTACATATTGTCAATGATTGCTTTTAGTCTACCAAGATACTACGGGGTAATTGCAGCAGAGTCTACATGGCTCCCAAAGCCTCAAACACTTTCTGTCCCTTTATAGAAACCGTTTGATGACCCTATTCTGAGGTTTCTATTTTAATTGCTAGCAAGGTCTGATAAGCAAGGTTAGCATACTATTTAGCAACAAAAGTAGTCTCATTCCTCATAGTCCTTCATTTAAAATATTTTGCAAATATTTGATGGGATAAAATATTGCTTATGGACACCAAATTTGAATTTCATATATTTTTCACATTTCATAAAATATTAGTCTTCTTTTATTTTTCACCCATTAATCAATGTTTGAACCATTCTTGGCTCATGAGATGTATAAAAACAGTATTCTGAATTTGGCCTGCATGCCATAGCTTCCTGATCCCTGCTCTAGAATTTCAATGCTGATAAGTCCTCTGATGGCAGAGATCTTGTCTGCTTTGTTTCATGCTTGATTCTCTAACCCACCCATCATAACGCCCACAGAACCTATTCTTCAAAATATTTGTGTAACAAATTAAGCAGTATGGTACATACCCCAAGTTGAAATTTAGGGGAGATATGAATATCATAATCCTACTATGTTTTCTGCATTGTGTAAAAAAAATGATGTTGTTTACTGGACCTGATGCCAGCTACTCAGAAGAAAAACTCATTAACTTATCATTCCCCTTATACCTCAAATGTCTTATGTTCAGGGTACTGGGTATTAGTATAGTAAATTCATATGTGTATGAATAGCCACAGTTATTATCTGTCAGGCATTTTGATGAGAAAATCAGGAGCACAACTTAACAGTGAAGCAGGATATATTTTTCCATTCCCTATGGGCAAATAAGGAAACAACTTTTTTTAACATGCAATAAATTATGCATAAGCACAGACTTATAAACAAGTCAAATCTCACTCTGAAACATGAGGCGATACAATACATGCCAGTGATGCTTGAGTTTTTTTATTATTATTATTAAAGCTAATAATCATCAAATAAAATTTTGGATATTCACAAAAGAATAAAGAATAACACAAATAACCTGTAGAATCATCACCAAAGTTACATTGTTTCTATCTTCCCTCTCTTCATCATTTCTCTCCCTAGTCAGGGTACACTAAAATTGCAATCTTGGGGAATCAAACCTACTGGTGTTATAATCATATTTTTAAATTTAATAACTGTGTGGCTTTGGGCAATTACTATCTCTGTGCCATATATTGTTATATTCAAAGTAAGCTAACAGTTTATATTGATAGGGCATTGTAAAGATTAAAGGAGATAGTACTGCAAATAACTTAACCATAAGTACTCCATAAAGATTCACTGTTATTGTTATTGAAATTTACAAAAAGACATCATACCAGTTTGACACTTTTTTGTGGCCTCCTCCTCTTCCTTCCCACTTTATGTCCTCCCTCTACTCTATCTTTAATGGCTTCACAATGTTCCCTTAATGGCTTATACTCTGATTTGTTATTGAAGAGTTAGGATTATTTCCCATGTTTCACTGTATTAATATAGTAAATAATTATTGTATATCCATGTATGATTATTTCTCATTGTATTTCCGATTATTTCTTATTATTTTCTAAAACATAATTTCCAGTAAGCATAACATGTAAGCATATGTTAAACCTTTAAAAATATATTAAAATTTGCCTTTAAGAAAAAAATTAAGATCACATGAAAAAAGAAAAATGAAAAAAAAGAAAGCTTGTGTCATATAATATCATGAAAAATAAGTCTGTGAGGCTGTCTTATTGTATGTATATTTTGCCACAGGCTATTCCCTGATTCATGCCAGAAAAGTTCAGTTTGTGCCAATTTCTTGCCCAATGGCTGGTCTTCATTCTTCTCTAGTATTAAAATCTCTAATTTTAAACTGAGAATGTAGGTATAGGGAATAAAGACTGCATTTTTCAGCTTCCCATGCAGTTGTCTGTGAGCATATGATATAAGAAATTATGGTGTGTACAAATTCTAGGGAGTGACCTTTAAAGGAAGGAGGCATGATATCCTTTACCCTTTCTTCATTTCTGCTGGCTGGAATGAAAACAAAATGGCTACAGCTTGAGCTATTGTTCTCCATAAAGTGATTTTGGTAAAGGTCAACAGTGAAGCAGAAAAAAATAGAATCAGTCTGTATATCCAACATATTAAAACCCCCAAAGCATCTTGTATCTTTGTAAGATACCATTTTCTACAGTTATTGCCATCTTTAATTCTTCTGGATTCTGAAATCAGGCTTTTGTTAATGACTTGCAGAAGCTCTTTATAAATCCTGGATTCTTATTCTTCTCAATTCCTTCTCTCCTGCATCCCTATGTGGGCTATGAATTTTGGGTTTCCCTTGTGTGAAATGTGCTGGCTGAGAAATACGGCGAAAAATCACATGACACAGAAATAATTTTGAAATGTGAGGGTGGAAAGGCTCTGTGACCTTAGGGGTCCTGCTTCAACACTGGAAGGAGAGAGAAAGTGAGCTGTCATTTGGTTTATTTTTATATGGGGGATACACAAAGGATTTTCCATAGAAAATTCTTCACCAAATAAGGCAGGGGGGTGGGCTGTCAAAACCCAATGGGTTACACCCAAATCCAGAACTATGAGAAAGCAGCCTTCCTAGGAAGCGAAGACAGTGATCACTGGGATATGCAGAGTGGGAGGAGCTACAGAGCTATGCCAGATAAAAACCTTCTTGGCTCAAGGCAGATGGAAGATGCTATCATAGGTCAGGAATGGCCCACCACAATGAATTAGCAATAGTAATCCATTATCTGATATAACTTGCACATTTTCTCAAATTGATAAAATTTTTTGCATGGTCTTTATTATATATATATATATATATATATATATATATATATATATATAAAAA
The DNA here is from genome assembly GCF_047511675.1 of Marmota flaviventris. Lineage (NCBI taxonomy): Eukaryota > Metazoa > Chordata > Mammalia > Rodentia > Sciuridae > Marmota > Marmota flaviventris. The sequence goes on along the minus strand of NC_092518.1, from coordinate 16,962,654 downwards.
ATAATCTGTGTGTATGTGTTTTAGTCAGCTTTTTTGCTTCTGTGACTAAAAGCTCTGAGCAGAACAATTTTAGGGAAGAAGGGTTTATTTGAGGGCTCATAGTTTCAGAGGTCTTAGTTCATAAATGGACAGCTCCATTCCTTGGGGCTGGAGGTGAAGCAGGACATCATGGCAGAAGAGTGTGGCAGAGGGGATGAGCTCACATGAGGATTAGAAAGCAGAGAGTGAATTTCTACTCTCCAGTTACAAAATGTGTACCTCACAGCCAAGCCCCCAAGTCCCACCTCCTCCAGCCACACCCTACCATGTCAGTTACCACTCAGTTAATCCCTATCAGGGGATTATATTCACTGGTTGGGTTAAGACTCTTTCAACCCAATCATTTATCCTCTGAAACTTTTTGCATTGTCTCACACACATTCAAACCATAACAATATATTTATGATTTTCATATATATCTAGAATAATGTCTATAGTACTTGCTTTGTGCTATGCATTTTTCTAAATATTTTCAAATGTTAACTCATTAACCTTCATGACAAATATGAAGTGAAAACTCATTAACTCCCAATTTACAGTTAAAGAAATTTAGGCATAGAGAAGTAAAGTAACTTGCTTAAAGTCACATCTAGTAAGTAGCTGAGTTGGAATGTTGGAGGTCTGGATCTAGAACCCATGTTCTTAATCACTGTGCTGTCTTACCTCTCGTTAGCATGTCTTCCTAAGAAATATTTTTTATTTGTGTATATTGTAATTGTTTGGGACTTAAAAGCTTTCCATTATTTAGAAGAAATAATTCTTTATCTTTCTGATGGCTATTTTTTGTTTTAGTTTTCATATTTAACACTTTATGTAAATCTCATTTTGTTGTATGGTATAAGATGAAGGTATAACTTGTTATTTTAAAAATATAAAAAAAAATTTATAACTTTTGCACTTGGGACCCTTTTTGTTTGTTAAGTTTTTCTTTTTTAAAAAAGAATGTTGTATATTTTAGGGTCTATTTCAAGTCTAATTCTTCCTGTATTGATTCATGTCCTATTTGTTAAAGATTTTCAGAATGCATATTATCAGCTGGACATACTTTTTAACTGGTGCATATTAATCATACAGAATAGTGAGATTCATTGTGACATAATTATACATGCATATAATATAATTTGATTCATTTTACTCCCCAATACCTCCCCTTAACCTCCCCTCCCCTAACTTTTTCCTTTACACTGTTAGTCTCTTTTCTACCATGACTTCTCTTTTTCCCTCTAGCTTCCACATATGGGAGAAAACATATGATACTTGTCTTTCTGTGTCATAGTTTAAGAATTTCAGCTTTATTGAGGTATAATTATACATATACATTGTGTGTGTATGTGTGTGTGTGTGCGTACACAGTACTGGGATGAAACCCAGGGACATACTAACCATGAACTACATCCCCAGCCTTTTTAAATTTTACTTTGAGACAAAGTCTTACTACATTGTAAAGGATAACCTCAAAATTGCAGTCCTCCAGCTTCAGCCATTTGAGTAAACAAGATTACAAGTGTGTGCCACCAGTCACAGCTTAATGTATGTATTTTGATGATTTGGGACGTATACATACACCCATACCATCACCACAACCAAGAAATAAACATATCTATCACTTTAAAAAGTCTCCTTGTATATATTTTTTCTTTTTTTAGTAAGAACACATAACATGTAGTCTAGCTTCTTAATATATTTTATATTTCACAGCATGGTATTATTAACCATGTATACTATGTTGTACAGTAAATCTCTTGAGCTTGTTTATCTTGCCTAAGAGAACAGTTATTGCAGTTTTATAATATGCTTAACATAGGGCAAGTTCTCAATCTTTGAAGCCATTATTCTTTTACCAAACTAAATCTCATTAATGAGATTCATTTTAGTAATAACAAAATTTTATGATTACTTAAATTTACAAATTAATTTGAATTAATTGACTTATATTTTATGTATTTTGTTATGGATTGACATTTAGCTATTAAATTTTGATAAATAGAACACTTTATATTTTCCATATCATCTCATATTTTATAAAGATTTTTTTCCTCTTTTCTAACTGATATTGTTTCCTCTTCTATTGCATTGTGTAGCACTTCCAGATCACTGACCAAAGTAAGCATATAATTAAAATAGATACTTTTGTTTTATTTATGAATTAATGGGGTAGTTTTTGTGTATTCATTAATTTAACATTTTCCATTTTAATCAGTGAAATCCCGTTTTTCTCAATTTTATTTAATAAACATGAGAAATAGATACTAAATTTTATTAAATGCCTTTATGATACTTATTTGATTCTTTGGATTTTTATTCTTTGATTTTTTTTTTTTTTTTGACGGGGGTACCAGGATTGAACTCAGGGGCAGTCGACCACTGAGCCACATCCCCAACCCTATTTTGTATTTTATTTAGAGACAGGGTCTCATTGAATTTCTTAGTGCCTCACTTTTGCTGAGGCTGGCTTTGAACTCCTGATCCTCCTGTCTCAGCCTCCTGAGCTGCTGGGATTATAGACATGCACCACAGTGCCCCCACCCCATTATTCTTTGATTTTTGATGTGATATCTATTTCATGTTTGTCTTAAGTTATATCTTCAATATAGTGAAAACCTTTGTCATTTTGTATAACAAAATTGTGAAATGTTTGCTAGTACTTAATGTCAAGTTTTGTGATAATTCTTATAGGTAGAATTGGGCTCTAATTTTCTTCTTTGTACTGCGTTTGTCATGTTTAAGTGTGAGTTATTTACCTTCAGAGTATAAACTGAGGAGCTCTCTACTTTTTTTCTATTTTTTGGAATAGTTTGTATAACCTGGGTATTATCTCTATTTTAAATATTTTAGAGAGATCACTGGTGACACTGCACTGGCATCTCTTTAAAGCCAATTTAAAAATGACATAAAAGATTTTATAAAGACTGTCATTTAAAAATTTAGTGAAGACAGAACACAAAGATGTAGCTAAACCATAGTCACTCTGTAATTTTTTAAAAAAATTGATCTATATGTTACGATTAAATTTATGTGTATTTAAGTTATATATGACTGGGGATACAGCTAAGGAAATAGAGTGCTTGCCTCACATGTGTGAGGCCCCAGGTCTGATCCCAACATCACAAAATAAAATGTGTATATTTTAGTGATTTAATAGACATATGCATTGTGAAAAATCAGAAGCATACTAATAATTACCTTGTTCATCATATCATCTCAACTCCAAATCTGACCATTGATCAGAAGCCACTTTTGCAACAGGAAAACTGCCTCATTCTGGTATATTGGAGATGGGTTTTTATTTTTTTTTATTTATTTATTTTTTTTAAATTTTTTATTGTTGGCTGTTCAAAACATTACATAGTTCTTGATATATCATATTTCACAATTTGATTCAAGTGGGTTATGAGCTCCCATTTTTACCCCATATACAGATTGCAGAATCACATCAGCTACACATCCATTGATTTACATATTGCCATACTAGTGTCTGTTGTATTCTGCTGCCTTTCCTATCCTCTACTATCCCCCCTCCCCTCCCCTCCCCTCCCCTCCCCTCTTCTCTCTCTGACCCCTCTACTGACATTCGTTTGTCCCCCTTGTATTATTTTTCCCCTTCCCCTCACTTCCTCTTGTATGTACTTTTGTATAACTCTGAGGGTCTCCTTCCATTTCCATGCATTTTAGGCTTCCTGATTGCAAAGGTGCACTAAAGGCAAAGATAAGGAGTATAATAGGAAGAAACCCCTATAAACTTCAGATACCAAAGTGTTACAAATAAAACATGTCCCACCTCTCCATCCCCATGGGACAACAAGGAACATTTACCTGGTGCCAAGTGTAGTGCTTTTCACACATTAACTCATATAATTTTTCTAATAGCCCTGTATGGTATATACTCCCATACTTATGTGTTTTATCAAATCTTAGACCCTCCTTTCCCTGATTTTAACATCTCAAAAAGATACATCTTACAATCAAATTCATATTAAAGTTTAATTGTTAATGCATTTTTCTTTTCATTTAGGCACATAGAGTAATGGCAGACTTTATTATCAAGGGTTTGTCAGAATTGAGATTACATATTGTTTTGTCCTCATTTACAAATGAGAAATTTGAGGTAGAGACATATTAAATAACTTATACCTGGTAGTTGGAAAATAAGGAATTGAACCCAGGAAGTCTGGTTCCAGAGTTCTGGTTCACACCCTGTGCCTTATATTTTGGTAAGCTCCTTTACTACATCCATTACTCTTAGCTACTTCTGCTGACTGGGTTGCAATGCATGTAGCTGCTCAAACTTTATTATTTACTTAGACTAGCATGCTTTCTTGGACTTTGTGAACTTCATATCTTTGATACTTGCATCTGCTCTGTTGCTCCAGGCTGCTAAAGTTCAAGGTCAAGTCTTAGACTGATCAAGGTCAGGCCTGATCTACCCCCACTCCTTCCACTAACTCCTCATCTGCCTATCTCAACCTCATCCTGATCTCTTCCTGAATTTTGCTTCCCCTTTGTAATTCACTGGTTTTCTTTCTGTTCTTTGTTCCTGTAGTGGCACCAGGAATAAGAAATGAATGTAGGCTCCTAGAAAAGTGCCTTTAAGAGGCTCTGACTAGCACACCAATCAGCTGTGGCATATGACTAGAGAATTTGGAGAGAAATTAAAGTGATAACATATTTGTACACTTAAATGCAGGTATTAGAGTGTTCTGTCTTTATAACTAATCATTTGATATAAACTCTTTCCACAGATATTTAAACATACTTCAAATATTAAACTAACATTTCCCAAGGGTAGGGGTTAGGTGCAGGAACTTTGTCTTATATTCTGTATCTTCCCTGTCATTTACCACAGATTCTTACATGCAGAAAATACTCCAGTATGTTTTAAACCAGATTTATTGTCTTAAAATGTATCATTGGGTCCAAGAAATAACATTATATCCTCCTTGTGATTATTTTTCCGCATTTCTGAAGTGTCATTTCCTGCCTAGGTAGGAAACATTTCTGTAAACAGAACACTTTCTGATCAGGGCCTGTCCATACAGTAAGAAGAAGGACACTTTCTCAGTATGGCCTCAAGGATGACTGTGGATAAGGATGAAGACTCATCCTCCCTGGGTTTTCCTGTGGAAACACTGCAAATCAATATATTCTGCAGAGGATGCAAAGTACTGTAGTGTGGATAATAGAAAGCCCAGACCTTTCAAACAAGGAGGATCTATAGTCACAAAGCTGTTAGCCATAGCTGAGAAACCCCTTCAACAGGGAGAAGCAGAGGATTAAGTAACGCCTGTGGGTGTTTGTGCCACTTTAAAATGGAACAAGCTTATTTGCTTAAAATTCTCAGAATTTGCTTAATTGCAGAGCCTGGAAGGTAACATTGAAATGCAGAGATAATAAGAAAGCACCAGGGCTAGAAAGCTAAGGTTCTTGGTAAAACACATCACAGTGCTGAACTAAAATATGTGTTTGGCTATATTTATGCAAATAACTTATTTTCTGATAATGCTTATAATTATACAACAATTATTGGGAAATATAAGAAAACACTTTATCAACCTAGATGGTAAATACCTTATTGAATACTTTCTCCAGGAATGAGAACACAAGGGACAATATGTAATGAAAAATGTATCCTTCAACAACCCTTTACTGATTATAGTATTTGTCATGCCAAGATGGGGTGGGACGAGGATTGAGTATATGGCTGGAAAATCAGCTAAAGGAACGTAGCATCCACTGGAGAATAGATATGTAAGCAAGGGGTGATATAAGAATATATGAGAGCCCTATATTTGGGCAGGGGGACAACAGTAATCAGGAAAAAGGTGGATACTGAGCTGAGTTTGGAAGGAAAGGCTAGAGTTTTCTGAGTGAAGAAAGTTGGAATTAAGCTTGCTTGATCTAGATAAAGTAAACAGCATCTGCAAAGCCTCAAGGTATTAAGACACTAAGTTAACTTTATAGAACTATATGTGAAGTTGTTCTGTATAGCTGGAGCTTAAAGTTGGAAGGATCAAATGGCAAGGCTGAAGTAGCACACGGTCAGACTGACCAGCCATGTCTCAGGTTGGGCTCCTTTAGAAAGAGACCCTGAGATAAAGACTTTAAGGCCATTGGTTCATTTGGAAGGTGATTCCAGGAAGCACTGTTGGAGGACAAAAAGTGGGAGATTACAACTGTGCATAACTGAGGCTCAGTCCTCTGGGTACCTCTGGATTGTCCTACTAGAAGGATGAGAGCTACCATATATATCCAACACACTCCTTTCTATTATTGGGTGGGGGCTGCTCTCAGGAGAGTTAACTCTCTAGCACTCTGGGTCTTCTTCATAAAAAAGTCCTCAGGCAGAGGTTTACATGGGCTTGTGGTAATAAATTGTTGTCGTGTACCACAAAGTGAGTATCCTGGGAATAAGGATGGGAAACTGATAGTATCTAGTGTAGGTTATGTATACCATCATAAGGATTTCGGTTTTTAACCTAAGGGAAATGAATACCCACTGAATTATTTTAATCTGATTAATGGTGACATGATTAGATTTGCATTTTAGAAACTTTTTTTTCTGTACTAATAAAAATGGATTAAAGTAGTATAAAAGCAGAGATATAAATAGACCATTAAAATGCTTTGCAGTGATTTAAATGAGAAATCATGTGGGCCTGAAGCAGTGGTTTGCCAGTCAATATTTAAAAGCCCTCTCCAAAGACAAAAACAAAAACAAAGAGTCCTGATTTGTAGGGTTTGATAATTCCCATGGTGTAAATACCCCTGCCTTAGCCAATTTCAAGCTACCAATATAATGTCATTTATTGCATGGTTAGGAGAAGATAGATGTGCACAATCAGATCACCCTCTAGCATACCACTGGCCAGAACTTGTTGGCATGAAGGATAAGGAAGTTATTTAAAGATAAATTGAGAAGAATCATAACTGATAGGGACTAATATGTAATGTAATAACAAGAATGACACTCATATTTTGAGTTTTTATATCTAGTTAGGGTACTGTGCTCATTACTGAGGAATTTAAAATAATTATCATATCAAATCACCTTCTAAAGAGAAAAAGGTGGACTGGGGTTGTGGCTCAGTAGCAGAGCACTTGCCTAGCATGTGTGAGGCACTGGGATCGATTCTCAGCACCACCTATTAAAAAATGAATAAAATAAAGGTTCATCAACATCTAAAAAGTATTTTTAAAAAAAAAAGAGAAAAAAGGTTATTTTGGCTCACAGTTTTAAAGGTTTCAGTCCATTCTTGGTTATCTCTGTTGTTTAGGGGCCTGTGGTGAGACAGCACATCATGGTGGGGAGTATGTGATAAAGCAAAGTCTCTTACCTCATGACTGGCACATAAAAGAAAGGAGGGAAGGAACTGGGACCACACTATTCCCTTCAAAGGCATGCTCCTAGTAACCTGAAAACCTCCCACTAGGCTGTACCTCTCATAGTTTTCACTACCTTCCAGTAGCAGCATATTGGGAACCAACCCTTTACAAAATAGGTCTTTGGGTGATGTTTCAGATCCAAACTATAGCATATACCTATTTAATGGATAAGGACAACAAGTGGCAAAGAAGTTAATTCATTCACCCAAAGTCATAACTGTGCCAGGATTTCAAACTCAAGCAGTCTAGCTTACAATGCATACTCATACTGGCATCCTACTGAGTTTAATTTTTGATACATTGCGATGGAGCATCTACAGGAGATGCAGCTAGAGAGGTTTACTGGGAATTTGGTACATGGTTATGAAGCATGTAGATGGGCTAGAGATAAAGATCATGTGTTTGTGGATCTTTAGTATACAGGTACTTGAAGCCAGTGGAGGATATGAGATGATCCAAAGCAAGTGTATAACATGAAATGAGAAGGTAGTTCCACTGTATACCTAATTGTCAATTTCTACAATTGACATATAGTGGAGAAGAGAGTCCTGCAAAAGAGAAGGCAAAGGACAATCAGAGACAGGAAAAAAGAAGGAAGAGAAATACTATAAACTAGGTAACTGTTAGGAATAAGGAATAGACAGCTACAGAACATTTTATAAAGAGAACCTTTGAAAAACGTCTTTTGGGTCCAGCAGCTAAAAGTACTGGTAGTGGAAAAGACAGAAGATGATAGCAGAGGAAAAACTGGGAAATATAGATATGAAAGTGAATAGTGTGAACTACTCTATCTAGAAGTTTGTGAAGGAAGAAAGTTCAACAACCAATGACTTTCAACATTGTCTACACATGAAATCACCTGGGAAGTTAAAAAAATTAATGTCCTAATCCCATCTTCCAAATTCTGATTAATATATCTATATATGCCCTGAGCATCAGGAATTTTAAAAGTTCTCCAAGGTACCACTTATATGTAACCATGATTAAGGCTACTGGATTAGAGGGGGGACAGGAGGTATTCTATGAGACATGATGATTGATAGGAGGAAATCTCTGGAGAAACACTTCAAAGGAGTTTTCCAATAGGGATGAGGAAGTTAAATGAGTTTCTTTCTGATACTGGTCTGCAAAATGCCTGTTATTTGGGGCTGGGGTTGTGGCTCAGTGGTAGAGCACTTGCTTAGCATCTGTGAGGCCCTGAGTTTAATTCTCAACACTACATATAGATAAATAAAACAAAAATATTTTTTAAATGCCAGTTATTTGGTTGAATCTTGGTTAATTTCACAATTTATCCCAAGGCCTTGAGAGTAGCTTAAGGGAATGGAATATTATAGAGGGTTAAAGAGGAGTTCATAGGGGAGGGGAGAAACCAGGTCACTTCACTTATCATACTTTTTGAGTCCTGACTCTTGCTGTCTCAGTGAGACATGTTCACAGGTAATCGTTTTCCTGAATGTTAGGACCTATGGCCTCCCTTGGCCTTTATGATCTTTTCTTTTGTCCAGTCTTATTTGGCTGCTTGGAATCCAGTCCATGTAACTCTTCTGATTCTCACTATTTCTGTTTGCTCAAAGTTAAAGCTACTAAAATGGTTTTGATCCTTGGTCATACAAAGGTAGTTCTATCTAGGAATATTTATTTTATTTTTAAATACATATTTTATTTTAGACTACTTCTTGATTTATAGAAAAATATGATACTATTAGGGAGATTTTCCGCATACCTATCACCCAAATTTCCCTATTATCAACATCATATATTTATGTTGAATATTTGTCACAATAACTGATTCAATATTAATACATTATTATTAATGTCCTGTTTTTCAGATTTTTTCAGTTTTTTCCTGGTGTCCTTTTTTTCCAGGATTCCTTGAGAGGATACTACCCTACATTTAGTTATCATATCTCAAATCCCACTTGGTTGTTTCTGAAACTTTTCTCATTTTGATGACATGAACATAAATTTTGTAGAATGTCCCTCAATATGGTATTTGTGTTACTAAATACCTATGAAGAACAGACATTTTATTTCTTACAGTTTGGGGTGTTAAGAAGTTAAAAAATAAGAGAACCAGAAGGTTTAGTTGTGTGGTGAGAGCTGCATCCTTTGGGAGAGGGAAAGAACACTCTGTCCTCTATTGGCAGAATTTGGAAGGGTAAGCCAGCTCTGCATGACGCCTCCTTTATAATATCCTTGCTCCCCTTCATGAGGAAGCAGCCCTCATGGCCTAATCACCTCTTAAATGCCACCTGTAATACTGTCATTATTGGCAACATCTAAATCTTGAAAAGTATACACTCGAACTATAGCACATGCTATCAACATGGTTTGCCAATGATGACATTGACTTTACCTCAATGAACTAGTGTTTGCCAGATTATTCCACTAGAACATCATTCTTTATTCTCTTTTTCAATAATCTACTTTTTGGTAGGCAATTTCTTTCTTTGCTTTTCTTTTATATCTTCATATTATCCCTATTCTTTATCTTTTATTTGGAAAAATTCAAACACATAAAAATATACAGAATAATATGGTGAATCACCAGTACAAAACTTTAATTCAGTACAAAACTTTAACATTTATGACTTCATGATCATTCTTGTTTTGTCTATATGAGTGACTTAAAAAATTAGCATGTGTTGGAATCACCTATAGGTCTTATTGAAACCCAGATTTTTGGGGTCTGTCCTGAAAGTGTCTGATTTAGTTGTTCTGAGAAGAGACATGAGAATTTGCATGTCTAAAAGGTTTCTAGGTAATTGTAATGCTGCTGATTTAGGGACCATAATTTGAGAAACCCTTACATTAGCTCTCCCACCTCAAATTTACCATCTTGAAATAAGTAAATCCTACATATCATATTATTTAATCTGAAATATTCAACATGTATTTCTAAATATAAGGACTTTAAAAAGCACAATTATTTTGCCATTTTCTCATCATAAATAGTAATAATTCTAAAAAACATTCAATTAGTTCTCAAATTTTCCTGATTGTTTTATAAATATTTTGCAACTGGTCATTCAAATTCATCTTTTTTCATTTATTAATTGGGATTCTTTTATAAGTGAGAAATTTTCTCATCAATTATTTGTTGACCTTGAAGTATAATTTTGTCACAGAAAGACAGAGTAAATGTATGACTCTTTCCCTTCATTTGCCAGTTTCAGAATAATGAGTAGGTTCACAAACACCTCCAAGCATCATCACTGAGAGTTTTTTACAATGAATGTCTCAATTGTTTTCAAGAGTTTTATTGAAATATAATTTTCATTTCATAAAATTAACCTCATATATATGCAGAATTCAATGGTTCTTAATATATTTACAGAATTGTGATTGTATCACCACAATCTAATTTTAGAATATTTCTATCATCTCAAAAAGAAACATCAAAATTCTGGAATATATTTGATGTGTTTTAATCCACTTTTGTATCATTCTTTTGAGGCTCAATTTGTCCCATTTTTGTCAGTGGTAGCCCCTTTCAGATAGGTTCCTATACCAGGTTGTAGTGAAAATAAAATGAGAGTATAATTTTCAATTTGTCTGTTAGTGCATGCTACATAGGTATGATTGTGGTTCCCAACCTTGGATGCATGTTGCAATCATCTGACAAACTTTAAGATATTTTGATATGTATCCCATTCCCATATCAATTACAGCAGAAATTGTGTAGATGATATCTAGGAACAGAACCCTTTAAAGCCACTGGGGTAAGTTCTAATGGGCCACCATGGTCAGAAACCATTTAACCTTAATTATCTTGATTATCTGCCTTCTTCCCTCTCTCCCTCTTTGCCTATACCCTGGCTAATCTTTTCTCTCAATTCACTCCTCCAATCTCAGTCAACTATATCATGTTTTGATGCAGTTACTTCTCCTGCATTCTTTAAATCTGAAGAATATTGTGAAGATGAATGGCCAGTTCAGATACGTTTTACAAAAAGATACTTCCAGTTGGATGTAGTGGTGCACACATGTAATCCCAGGGCTGATGCAGGAGAATGGCAAGTTCAAGAGGCCAGTTTCAGAAACTTAGTAAGATAATATCTCAAAAACAAAAAAATAAACAAAATAAAAAGGACAGGGGATATAGCTCAGTGATAGAGAACCCCTGGGTCTAATCCCAGGACCCAAAACAAACAAACAAACAAACAAAAGATACTTGCATCAATAATATGAAGAAGATATTGGTAGATCAGGTGAAACTATTCAGTGTTTAAGTGCTTCCCCATGACCTGCTGTTACAACCTTTACATTCCTTAGCATGATACTCTAGGCTACCTGTGATCCAGTCAACCTCTCTTACCTACCTCATCCCATGCTCTAAATCCATGTACTCTTCAGTATGGGCATATTAGTATACATTTTCCTTAATACCTTGCCACAGAAAAGGTGGCCTGCCATGGACCTATAGTATTGGAATCCTCTGGGATCCCGTTATAAATGAAGGATTTCAGGTCCCACTCAGGCCCAACTGAGCCACAGTCTGCATTTTAAGAGTATTCTCTATTTCATTTATAGGCATATCAAAATATGAGAATATTTCTCTGACATACTATTCATTTTCTAACATTTTTCACATCTTTCTTATACCCCATTCTTTCCATGCATGATCCTTTAAGTCTTAGTTCAAATGTTGTTGCCTTGAATTCTTCACCAATTTCATCCCTTCCCATCTCTTGATATAAGGGCTCTTTCCTTCTTTATAGGATCGATGCAATGTTTGTCATACCATTCTTATAAAACACTAATTTCATTTTCCTTCTAGTGACTCAGGTGCATGAGAAATGACTACAATCTAAGCTCTTGAGTGCAATAACCATGCATCATTTATTTCTGTATCCATCCAGCTCTGTACTTTAGAATTTCTATTTTAAAAACAGAAAGCAAAATACATGAATGGATAAGTCCTGTTAGAGAATTTCAGCATTTGCCCTGTCCTACTCTTTTCCATAGAAGTTACTAATGACTTCAACTGGCATATTCAGCCAATTAATATCCATATCCAATGTTGACTAAGACAGACAGCTTATATTAGCATCAAGTCTCTGGACACTGATGTCTGCAATTACTGCTGAGATAAACTTAGTACCATGTTTGTCTTTGCCTGATATGAACTTGAGGCCCCGAGTGCCCATTGGTGTGCTTCCTTTTCCCTTATTCCCTAATTTTCTCCTAATTCTACTGGGTGTCCCCAACATGGAAAAATACATTCATCTCTATCCTTGGTTTGAAATTCCATTCTTCTTTTTCCATCTAGGTTCATCAGAGATATTGGTCTGTAGTTTTCTTTCTTTGAGGTGTCTTTGTCTGGTTTCGGAATCAGGGTGATGTTGGCCTCATAGAATGAATTTGGCAGAGCTCCCTCTTTTTCTATTTCCTGAAATAGCTTGAAAAGTATTGGTATTAATTCTTCCTTAAAGGTTTTGTAAAACTCCGCTGTATACCCATCCGGTCCTGGGCTTTTCTTGGTTGGAAGTCTTTTGATTGCTTCTTCTATTTCATCTATTGATATTGGTCTGTTTAAGTTGTGAGTATCCTCCTGATTCAGTCTGGGCAAATCATATGACTTAAGGAATTTATCGATGTCTTCACTATCTTCTATTTTATTGGAATATAGGTTTTCAAAATAATTTCTAATTGTCTTCTGTATTTCTGTAGTGTCTGTTGTGATATTGCCTTTTTCATCCCGTATGTTAGTAATTTGAGTTCTCTTCTTCTCTTCGTTAGCATGGCTAAGGGTCTGTCGATCTTATTTATTTTTTCAAAGAACCAACTTTTAGTTTTGTTAATTTTTTCAATAGTTTCTTTTGTTTCAATTTCGTTGATTTCCGCTCTGATTTTAATTATTTCTTGCCTTCTGCTACATTTGCTGTTGTTTTGCTCTTCCTTTTCTAGGGCTTTGAGATGAAGTGTGAGCTCTTTTATTTGTTGGTTTTTCCTTTTTTTGAGGAATGACCTCCAGGCGATGAATTTCCCTCTTAAAACTGCTTTCATTGTGTCCCATAGATTCCGATATGTTGTGTCTATATTTTCATTTATCTCTAAGAATTTTTTGATTTCCTCCTTTATGTCTTCTGTAACCCATTGATCATTCAGTAACATATTGTTCATTTTCCATGTGATGTAGGATTTTTCCTTCCTTCTTTTATCATTGATTTCCAGTTTCATTCCATTATGATTAGATAAAATGCATGGGATTATCTCCACCCCTGTATGTTTACTGAGGGTTGCCCTATGGCATAATATATGGTCTATTTTTGAGAAGGATCCATGTGCTGCTGAGAAAAAAGTATATCCACTTGATGATGGTTGATATATTCTATATATGTCAGTTAAGTCTAGGTTGTTGATTGTGATATTGAGTTCTATAGTTTCTTTATTCAACTTTTGTTTGGAGGATCTGTCAAATGGTGAGAGAGGTGTGTTGAAGTCACCCATAATTATTGTGTTGTGGTCTATTTGATTCTTGAACTTGAGGAGAATTTGTTCAGACTCAGTTCAGCCTACCTACATATAGATATACCTGAAAACACCCACATATTTCTTTTGGATAGTGTAATTTAGACTGCTAGTCAATGTTGTTAACAACACAAACAGACACATACATGCATATAAAACATGTATGTCATATTGCTTTCTCTAAATCTAGTCCTAAAATTATTCTTCTTGTTTCTCTGAATTGTTCAACAGCTAAGGGCTTATCTAGCTTATCGGGGCAGGACTTAGACCTATTTCTTCTGTATGCTAGATGGAGGGAGAAATGGTCTCTACAATACTGCTACTACTTTTTGCTGTCATTTGGCATGTATGAAGTATTGTTCTGTGTTTGTTCCCTGTGGGGGAATATATCTGCTGGTCCAGGTTCCAAGATAGGCAATGGTGATTTGCCAAATTTGGTCTTCAAAGCAGTACCTTTTTTGAATCATACTCACATGCTTATTTTTTTTTTTTATCTTCAAGTATCATTACTGTTAGGTTGTCTGGGTCTGAAGGAGCTTCCAGTATGTCATGTGCTTATTGGTCTTTTATTAACCACCCATTTCATGAGTCTAAACATGTCTGGTATTGAAATATATTTATTCTATTTTTTCTTTATGTTTGGGATAAATCCAATTCCCTAAAGTGACCTATGGCCTCCAGCCCCCAATACCACTTGCTGTTCTTGATTCACTAGTTTTAGTCTATTTATTGTAATCCTCAATATTGTGGAATGATTATATTGCATATTTCTGAATAAATCTGAAAACTATTTTAGGAACAAGTGGTGGGGAGATACATACATATATATGTGTGTGTGTGTGTGTGTGTGTGTGTGTGTGTGTGAGAGAGAGAGAGAGAGAGAGAGAATCATCATCCCAGGGGCACTTTACCAATGACCTACATTCTTAGCCCTTTTTCAAATAATTTTGAAACAGGATCACACCAAGTTGCTGAGGCTGGCCTTGAACTTGAGACCTTTCTTTCTCAACCTCCTGAGTCATTGGGTTTACAGGCATTCATCAGCATGCTGGTTTTGTGCTTGTTTCATAATTGGAAATAACTAGAATACTGATTAAACTGAGCTAGCCATGCATAGGGCAATTATGTAAGTGTGTCATAAAGAAAGGTAAAATAGATCCAATTCTGTGCACCTGAGTTCTAAATGAAGTGTTTTTCAATTTTAATCATACACCTTCCCCTTTGTAGTATTTAGGTGACAACCAATAGAAAAATAGCTCTCAGTTTTATCTTAAAACCTTTCATAATTATCTTAGAATACATTAGCCCTCATTAATAATAAATCTGAACTTCAACAATTTGTTTTCCCTTTGGGAGGTAGGAATTAAACCATAGGCTCTTTGAGGTGTGGAAAGAAGAAAATTCTTCCTGGAATTCCCTGCTTGCAAAACAAAAGGAGTCAAATGCCTTTCTTCATATGCAATTTTGAGTCTGAATTACTGCAGACTCCATTAGGGAGTTAGTCTGTTCAATATTTAGCTAAATTTATGTGAAATACTATGGATGATCTTCTAGAATAATATTTTCTAAAATCTGGTCTAGGAAAATGTTTTCAATTTTGTAGTAAAGAATGTCACATCTATATTGAGACATGAATGTGGCACACATACCCCACACATGCTTTTAAGCAAGGATCCAAACGAGTCCTTTTTTGTCACAATTTTAAAATTTGGTTACTGCACAGGTTGTGAAACTCTTCCATGTGAAGGACTTGGTGTTGCTATAGCTCATCTAAACCTCATCTAATTTGAATGCTTTTGCTTGCTGAACTCCTGAACACTATATCCATGACCCAGTTTTGTGGGAGGACAGCATACTCTGCCCAATGCTGCTCTCATTATGGGTGACTGATCATTAAAATGAGTAAGCATTGTCTACCACATGGTCATTCTCCATTTGATTTCTTTATAACAGTAGGAAAAATATAAAACATGCTTGCTGCCAGGTGTGGTGGCACATGCCTGCAATCCCAGTGACTCAGGATGCTGAGGCAGGAAGATCATAAGTTCAAGGCCAGCCTCAGCAACTTAGTGAGGACCTAAGCAACTTAGTGAGACTCTGTCTCAAAATAAAACATAAAAAGGACTGGCGGGGTGGCAGGGGTTGTGGCTAATTGGTAGAACACTTGCCTGGCATGTGTGAGGCACTGAGTTTGATCCTCGGCACCACATAAAGATAAAAATAAAGGCATAGTGACTATTTACAACTAATTAAAAAAAAAGACTAGGGAAATGGCTCAGTGATTAAGTGCCACAGGGTTCAATCAGTGGTACCCCAAAAAACAAAAACAAGCAAGCAAACAAAAACATGCCTGCTGCTAGGATATTTGAATATCCGAGGAATATGCCTACAATTTATCCCCATTTAATTATTTTCCCCAAAGAACATAAAGAAATATACTTAGTATAGAAATTCAGAAAACAGAAAATTTCAAGAAGAAAAGACTCATCTTTAATTCTAATACTCAAAATCAGAGATTTATAATGTTTGTTATGTTTTCTTTGTTCTTTTTATATTTGTTATTTTGTGTATATACATAACAAAGGTTGTAGTTTGAACCTAAACCACATCCATTGCTTGGATTTGAGTAAGTATGATATGTTTGTAGTGGATAATCAGAAATCTATTTGTATAATGGCAAATAAATCAAAACCTGCTGACAATCATTAATCTCTAGGAAAATGCAAACTAAAACTACAATAAGGGGCTGGGAATGTTGCTGGCTGGTAGAAAACTTGCCTAGTGTGTGGAAGCCCTAATTTTGATACCCAGCCCTAGGGAAAAAAAAAAAAAACTACAATAATATATCATGACACACTCATTAAAATGGCCCAAATTAAAAGGTTCCAGCATTGATAATAGTTCCAGAACAACTGGAACTCTTATACACTACTGCTAAAAATGTCATATAACCACTTTGGAAAACACTACTGTTATCTTAAAAAGTTAAGCAAGTACCTATAATGTGACTCAGTCATTTCACTCTTAGATATTGACCTAGTGAAATGAAAGCATACAACACAAAACGATGTCTACATGAATTCTTATAACAGCATTTGACATAATAATTGCAAATTGGAAACAACCAAAATGTTTAGTAACAGCTGAGTGGATGAACAAACTTGTATATCTGTGCAAAGGAATTCTCAACAACTTGTAAGAATTTCATAATATTTATGCTGAGTGAAGGAAACCAGAGGAAAATAAAAGAACATATATGATTTCATTTATATAAAATTATAGAAAATGAAAATAATGAAGTGAAAAAAACACAGATCTGTGTTACTTGGGGATGGGGATTGTAGAATGACAGAATGGAAAGACTACCAAGTAATATAAAAAAATTTATAGGGGTGATGGGTATGTTCAGTATTGCCCTATGTAGTGATAGTTTCATGAGTATATGATATACCAAAATTTGTCCAATTTTCACTTTAAATATGTGCCATTTATTGTATGTCTATTATAGCTCATAAAAGCTATAAAAATATATTCTTTCTTACATGAAATAATATATCAGTCAGAGATCATTGATTATAAGTTATAGACAATGACTTGGCCTAAATTAAATTAACCCATTAAGTCACTGTTTTCAATTATGAGAATATTTCAGTATAATTCACACAGGTAGCTGGGCATGGTGGTGCATGCCTGTAATCCAAGCGGCTCAGGAGGCTGAGACAGGAGGATGGTGAGTTCAAAGTCAGTCTCAGCAACGGGGAGGTGCTAAACAATCAGTGATATTCTGTCTCTAAATAAAATACAAAAATAGGGCTGGGAATATGACTCAGTGGTGGAGTGCCCCTGTGTTCAATCCCTGGTACAAAAAAAAAAAAAATTCACACAGGTACATTAAAATATTTTGGAAATCCAATCTAGAGCATACTATATAATTTATTATAATCAATATTAACTATATTATTGATGATATTAGTGGATAGTATCACCAATCATTCATCTATTACTTTTCTTAAAAGAACTCTAAAAACACAAATATTTATTTCAAAGTTACTATAATTGGTATATTTGTTGCCCAATTCAGATGTTTTAGATATTCCATATATGGGATGATGGGACATAATGGGATAAAAGGAATTCATTGATAAGATAAGGGGAATTTACATAACTGTTAGGAAGACTGAAGGGCCCAATTTGGAATGGAGCAGGAAAAAAAAAAAAAAAGATAACTTTGAAAACCCAGGAAGCAGATAGGAAAGGAATACTTCATAGCTTCTACCATCTATTTAGGGTATCTCAAATGCCTAATGAATAGTTTCCACCATTTTCAGGGATAATACACTTTATTTTTATTTATTTTTTGAATATTTATACTTTATTTTCATAATTCAGACTCTATTCTACAATTTTATTTTAAATTGGTTGTTTTTTTTTCAGTTTGAGATACAAAATGTTTCAAGGCTTTTTATGGGACTCTTAATGATTGGTCATTTTGCCTATATACATACATACTATATAACTGTCTAGTAGCTATAATGTCAGTTTTACTTTGGAAATATGTACAGAGCTTATGTGAAACATAATCATAATTTTGAACATTGTTTAAAAATAGACACTTATTATATGTGAATTAAATCAATAAAGTAGTTATAAAGTTAAAAAAAAAGATTAATGTTCTAGATATGTGATTTTTTTTCTTTTTTCCAAGTTTTTTTAAAAAAATTAAATTTTAATTTGTTATATATGACAACCGAATGCATTACAATTCATATTACACATAAAATAATATCATTCTGTTCAAGAGGAGAATTCCAGAAAGGAAAAATTCCCCTTGACTGGGAGAAGTGGCTATGCTAATTATTTAAGTAATTCACAGTCTTTTTTTTTTAATTTTTTTTATTCTTGGTTGTTCAAAACATTACATAGTTCTTGATATATCATATTTCACACTTTGATTCAAGTGGGTTATGAACTCCCATTTTTACCCCGTATACAAATTGCAGAATCACATCAGTTACACATCCATTGATTTACATATTGCCATACTAGTGTCTGTTGTATTCTGCTGCCTTTCCTATCCTCTACTATCCCCCCTCCCCTCCCCTCCCCTCCCCTCTTCTCTCTCTACCCCCTCTACTGTCATTCATTTCTCCCCTTTGTATTATTTTCCCCTTTCCCCTCACTTCCTCTTGTATGAAATTTTGTATAACCCTGAGGGTCTCCTTCCATTTCCATGCAATTTCCCTTCTCTCTCCCTTTCCCTCCCACCTCTCATCCCAGTTTAATGTTAATCTTCTTCTCATGCTCTTCGTCCCTACTCTGTTCTTAGTTACTCTCCTTATATCAAAGAAGACATTTGGCATTTGTTTTTTAGGGATTGGCTAGATTCACTTAGCATAATCTGCTCTAATGCCATCCATTTCCCTGCAAATTCTATGATTTTGTCATTTTTAATGCAGAGTAATACTCCATTGTGTATAAATGCCACATTTTTTTTTATCCATTCGTCTATTGAATGGCATCTAGGTTGGTTCCACAGTCTTGCTATTGTGAATTGTGCTGCTATGAACATCGATGTAGCAGTGTCCCTGTAGCATGCTCTTTTTAGGTCTTTAGGGAATAGACCGAGAAGGGGAATAGCTGGGTCAAATGGTGGTTCCATTCCCAGCTTTCCAAGAAATCTCCATACTGCTTTCCAAATTGGCCACACCAATTTGCAGTCCCACCAGCAATGTACAAGTGTACCCTTTTCCCCACATCCTCGCCAGCACTTGTTGTTGTTTGACTTCATAATGGCTGCCAATCTTACTGGAGTGAGATGGTATCTTAGGGTGGTTTTGATTTGCATTTCTCTGACTGCTAGAGATGGTGAGCATTTTTTCATGTACTTGTTGATTGATTGTATGTCCTCCTCTGAGAAGTGTCTGTTCAGGTCCTTGGCCCATTTGTTGATTGGGTTATTTGTTATCTTATTGTCTAATTTTTTGAGTTCTTTGTATACTCTAGATATTAGGGCTATATCTGAAGTGTGAGGAGTAAAGATTTGTTCCCAGGATGTAGGCTCTCTATTTACCTCTCTTATTGTTTCTTTTGCTGAGAAAAAACTTTTTAGTTTGAGTAAGTCCCATTTGTTGATTCTAGTTATTAACTTTTGTGCTATGGGTGTCCTATTGAGGAATTTGGAGCCTGACCCCACAGTATGTAGATCGAAGCCAACTTTTTCTTCTATCAGACGCCGTGTCTCTGATTTGATATCAAGCTCCTTCACAGTCTTATTAGGAAGGAAGAAAGATACTAGGTGCTATAAAAAACAAATGCTTACCACTCTTGAGGACATTTGCATTTGTTTCAGTTACTATTGAAGCATAACACATCTCCCCTAAACTTACTAGCTTAACACCATAACAAATTATTTTATTTCTTGTATTAGTGAGGAATTAGAAAGGGCTTGGTTGGCAGTTCTGGCCCCAGATCTGTTTGTAGTCAGAATGAGCTGGAGTACCTTGGGGGCTTGCCAGGAATTTCTCTCTTCACAGTATCTGTTTTCTCTATGCCATTTCTATTCCTCTGCTGGTCTGGACTTCCTTACACTATGGAAGCCTCTTGGTGGTCACAGTCTTCAAGAGAAAATGTTCCAGTTAACAAGACTGAAGCTGTATTACCTTCTGCGAGCCACACTCAGTGTCACTTTCACCTTCTTTTGTTTACAAGGAAGTCACAAGTTGACCCAGATGCAAGAGAATCGGAGCAATATCATTATCTCAATGGGAACATATCATTGACATACTGTGGAAAATACACGTGTGATGGGAGATAGTGCTGTGTCCATCTTTGGAATGTGTAGACTGCTATACTTGTTCCCCAAGTTAGGAAATTTCAATTCTTCTAGGCTCAAAGTGTATAATTGAGCATACTGCACTCAATCCTTCTTGTGGGAAGCTGCCTTTAAAAATAAAATCAGTCCTTGTTCTGCTTTCATAGAGGACATAAAACTTTCTATGTGATTCTTAAAAATCTGCCAGAAGTAGGTCTCCAGATTTTCCCTTGGCAATGCCCAGAGAATAGATGTTATGGTAAAGAAAGAGCATTAGAATGATATTTATATGCTCTGATGTTCTCTTCTGTCCTCGCTGCTATCTTTGACTACTAAGTCTCCATTTAACTTTCTGTAAAATGTAAATGCTATTTCTCCTGAGCACCCCACATTTTTACTATGGAGAGAAAATGAGGTTGTTGGGTGAAAACACTATAAATCTAAAAAATGTCACATAAAAATAAAGTATTGCTGTTGTTCTTTTGAGAAATTTTAATGTTGTACAGCTCAAAGGGATGGGGAGCTCTTCCTAATATCTTAAATGTGTTAATCTGTCACAGCTCTCTGTACTGAACCAACTTGAAATTTGTTGTGCTCATTTCTTTTTGGTAAAATGGTAACAGAACCACATACAGAGGTTTAGGTATGTTGTCACTGTCATTTTTCCAGCATTGCTGTCATATAATTTGATCTGTATTCTGTATATCACATAAGCTTTTTGCTTAGCTAGCAAACAGTTCTGAGCTTCTAGTGTTATCACTTGAGAATCCCTAAATCATTTTCCTGATCATTGCATTGCACTGCTACGACTTAATGTGGACACTCTGTTTTGGTTCACTGTCTCTCTACTTACTCTTTTACATTTGTCTGTATTATACTGCATTCTCAGTTTATTAGCCTAGTCACCATGAAGAAACAATCCATCTGAAACACGCCATTGTATTTTTTCCTTGTGTGCTGTGTATATACCATTTAAAACTAATAAAAATCTATGTACCTTAGAGGAGGTTATGAATATTTTATTGGTCATACTTCAGGGTCAGACTAACAATTCCAAACAGGTCAAGTAATGTTCAAGATACCAGGCCAATGAGCAGAGCTTCCAGGAGGAAAGGAAGCCAATATTTTCCAACAGAAAGCTTTGATGAGACCTAGTTCACTCCATAAACTTGTACCACATTTCTTAGTGGCCTAGGGCTCATAAGTTTAGAACTCTCATTTTATCTTTGTTTAAATATCCATGTTATAATCTCCTTTAAAAACATTTCCCTGAAAAGGAATACCACCTGTTGAAACTTAGACTGTTTATGTCAGGAAACCAATTAGCTTGGACCACTATTAAGAAATTTGCTTAAAAATTAGATGAAAACTTACAATGAAAAGTAAGGTCAATTAACCTCTGGCTTAATTTTTTAAATTTATTTAAAAAAATGACAGAGGAATGCATTATAATTCTTATTACACATATACAGCACAATTTTTCATATCTCTGGTTGTATATAAAGTATATTGACACCAATTCGTGTCTTCATACATGTACTTTGGATAATGATGTCCATCACATTCCACCATCCTTGCTAATCCCTTGCCCCCTCCCTTTCCCTCCCACCCCTCTTCCCTATCTAGAATTCGTTTATTCCTCCCATGCTCCCTCTCCCTACCCCACTATGAATTATCTTCCTTATATCAGAGAAAATATTTGGCATTTGTTTTTCGGGGATTGTATCTTCTCCAGTGCCATCCATTTACCTCCAAATGCCATGATTTTATTCTCTTTTATTGCTGAGTAAAATTCAATTGTGTATAAATGCCACATTTTTTTAATCCATTCATCCACTGAAGGGCATCTAGGTTGGCTCCACAGTTTAGCTATTGTGAATTGTGCTGCTATAAACATTGATGTGGCTATGTCCCTGTAGTATGCTGTTTTTAAATCTTTGAGGTATAGACTGAGGAGAGAAATAGCTAGGTCAAATGGTGGTTCCATTCCTAGATTTCCAAGGAATCTCCATACTGTTTTCCATATTGGCTGCACCAATTGTAGAGTCCCACCAGCAATGTATGAGTGTACCTTTTCCCCCACATCCTCACCAACACTTAATGTTGTTTTTCTTCATAATAACTGCCATTCTAGCTGGAGTGAGATGATATCTTAGAATAGTTTTGATTCTAGCTTGATTTATACAAAAAAATGTTTGTGTTCTCTATGTGCCAGACAGTTGGCTGTAGTAAAAAGTAAAGTGCAGGGATTTAGTCTCAGAAAGCTATATATTAGCAAAGGAAAAACTCAGACACAGATTATTATGGTTCAATTTCATGTGAAATGTCTTCAAATGTTTCCATAGAGAGCTATAGGTGTGCAGAGCATGGGATAATTAATTCTGCCTTGTAAGTATAGGAAATGTCGAAAAGAATAAGAAATAGAGTTTAAGAGACAGTTTGAATTTAATGTATATTGAGTCATTTTCTTGTTTGGCTTTGAGATATTGTGGAATGTGAAGGAATCATATATACACTGGGACTGTAAGGTCTGATCCTTTCTCACTTGCCATAGCTTCTGGGAGTGATCAAAAGAATACTTACAGGACTCCTAGGGAATTAAATGATCAGGACAAATGTCTAAAGCATACTGATGATAACAAAACATTCTAATTGAAGGCTTAAGCAAAAGAAATCTGTAGAACCTGGTGTCACATTTCTAAAGAGCAATGTATTAAGTCTGAAAAAAGCTAGTCACTGTATTACTTAAAGGATACATAGGCCTTCAAGGGGTATGGGTGTATATTGTCATGTGTGAGGAAATACAAAAAGCCATGTATGGTGTTGCTTTGACATGATTGAATACAATATTAATGCTATATTTTATTCATTTATTTTATTAAAACTTTAGTATCATTGAATAGAATATTGCAATTTCTGATAGGTTCTTTTTGCAAACCCAAGTGACAGCATAAATCAGCTTCCTTAACCTGTTTAGTAATTATAAATA
This sequence comes from Marmota flaviventris, assembly GCF_047511675.1. Classification (NCBI taxonomy): domain Eukaryota; kingdom Metazoa; phylum Chordata; class Mammalia; order Rodentia; family Sciuridae; genus Marmota; species Marmota flaviventris. Next base: position 16,938,958 of record NC_092518.1, on the reverse strand, counting down.
GCAAGGAAACTATGAAAGCAATAAATATGTCCCTTTCCCCAAAGAACAGGCCATGACATGGGAGACAGTCAGTCATAAATACAAGGAAGAATTCCAAGGAATCATGAAGCAATGAGTGATAAATCTGAGCTCATTTGGTAATTTATTTTCCCCTCCACTTTAAACAGGTGTTCTGCCTAATGTAGTACTTAATAATATAGTTCTTGTTTTTCTCTGATTGTTTGATATATGAAAGACTTGTTTCCCCAACCAGACTGTATTCTGTCTGAGGATAGGGATTTTATTCTTGTCTTATTTACTCTTTTCTCATCTATCACTGTCCAATGGAGTGATTAGCAGATATTTGTTAGGTGTCCAGTCAATAACTTGTTGATGTTCTGAAGGATCATGGAGTCAGGCTCAGTTATTGTATTTCTTCAGCCTAAACTTGTTTTTCCATAAAATATCAATGTTAAACATGATGGTTTCTAAGAACTTCTAGCTCTGTGGATTTAAAATTAATATTTTAAGCTGCTTATATTTTACTGCATGGAATAAACCTACCTTTCACATCCATAAGCAGACCTTAATATTACACAGATATCTGCCAGTTTGCTTCTGAAGCCATCACATTACTTATTTCATTCAGCTATCCAGGAAGTTATTTAAACAGATTCACAATATGTACATACTCTGTACCAGGTATTTTAGAAGATGCTGGAGTGTTCCTAGTGAGCAACATAAATATAGTTTTTATGCTCCCAAGGTAAACATATAATTAATAAGGAAGAACAGAAAAAGAGAAAGAAGAGGCAAGAAAATTTAATGATCACCACAGAGGGAGATGAAGGTTATGCTACAAGGAAGTAACCAGTTATGAAGGCACATGTATGAGCATCTAACCATGTGTCTTGGGCTTCTGGGATTCTTGCTTGCTACTGATATTTAGTTTAAGATGAGTTTAAAGAATGAGGGTGGGTCAGTCAGTTTAAGTGTAGAAAAAGAAGGACAACATGTAAAAATGTCCTAAAGCTGAAATAAATGTAATTAAGCCTGGAGTAAACTTTCATAGGAGATAGTAAATGAGATATAAGATATGGTCATGGGCCAAAAGTCAGACCTTTAAAGAACAGTAGAACTTCTGTAAAGAAATGTTAGTTACTCAGGGTGGGGTGGGGGACCTGGGGAATGACATAGCAGATTTGAATTTAAAAACTAAAAATAAAAACAGAACACTTCAACTGGCCTTTTATTTTTTATGTTCTATCCATTGAAATCCAACACACATTTTTTTCTGACAAATTCTAAGATCATCTATATCCAAATTAAATGTGGTAATGATTTTTTGTTTGTTATAGGTAGCAAATACTCCTGATTCTCTGTCCTATCTGTGTTTCAACAGAGGTGAACCATAACTGTTTTAATTAGGATCAATGCAAATTTAAACAAGTTAATGCCACTAATTATTTTTGTAATTAACTTGTCAATACCTCCAATAATGTATTTTCTTTTAATACAGTTTGATCAGTTAAAATGTTTGGTGTTGAATTAATATGAAAGCACAGTCAAGTTCATGTTGTAAAGAGCATAGACTTTGGGTTTAGATGCATACTAGCTTCCTTAGTTGTTAATAGTGAGGATTTGAGTAATTCTTGTTGCATATTTTATCTCCAACCTACCTTCTAAAAACTGGAGATAATGAGAGTTTTTGTAAAGATTAAAATGACTTCTTATAATGTATCAAATAATTGATCTGACCTACAGTGAGAGCTTAATAAATATTAGTCTATATTTTCCTCCCCAAGAACTCTTTTCAGTGGGAAACAGGGAAAAAGAGAACTACTTGGGGTTTCTCTCTAGTTTATATTAAAAACATCGTAAGAACTACCACATGACAAACATGATGCTAGGTTTTAAGAATATAAGTATGTATTAGTCTCTGCCATAAAACTCAGCCTGGTAGGGGAGAAAGATGTATTATTAAAAAAATGTAATCACAGGCTGGAATTGTTGTAGAGCAGTCGCTTAGCACATGTAAGGCACTGGGTTCCATCCTCAGCAACCACATTAAAAAATAAATAAATAAAATGAAGATATTGTATCTATCTACAGCCAAAAAATATTTTTAGAAATATGATCACTTTTTTCTTCTTGTATCTCTAACCTTCCATTGTAGAACAAAGAATTGCTTTACTTCTTGGCTGAAATTCATGGGAAGAAAATTTTGATCATGTCCATGGTTAATCAGACAAGTAGGTGATTTGAAAAAAGCCACAAATGTGCTCCATGAGAATGTCTTCACATTTAAAGGTCTTTTATTCAGATCAAATTCATAGGATCCACAATTCAATCCAAATAAATCTGCCTCTACTAATTCACATAAAAACACTTTACGGGCAGTGTATAATTTTGTATGGAAAGAAAACAAGTATAGATAATATTTATATAAATTTAAAAGCATGGATAAACATATTTATTGAATAGCTACAATATTAGTTATAACATTATGAATAATGTTTATTTAGAAACAAGCATTTAAATAGCATTTTCATGTTTAGTAATCCAACATTAAGAGTAATATTTGCATTTTAGAAACAAATATGCAAACAGTCTAATATTTACTGCAGTATACTCACTGTTTCATATATGCCAGGCTCAGTGCTAAGCTATTTATTTATGTTAGCTTGTTTAATCCATATATGCATTCTAGAAGGTAACTATTCTCATAATTTCCATTTTGCAGATGAGGAAACTTAGCAACAAAGAGGTAAAGTATTGCCCATAGACATAAAATTATTAAATATAATAACTTGGATTCTAACTAAGAAATTTGGTTCTGGTGTCAATGCTCATTATCTGTATGCTACCCTATGTGTGCAATACTTGAAGCCATGTGCAGCTTAACATGCCAGATGCTACCTTCCAGGTATTCTGGACACTAGAAAAATAAAGAGAAACATATGTCAACTATGACCTCAAAGAACATATAATCTAATTGAAAGACAAGTCCTCTGACAAGCAATTATGATACTACCCGTTAATTGTTATTATAGGGTTTATTTCCTCACATCCTGAGGGCAAGGGAGGAGGATAGTTAGGGTAGAAGATATAAATAAAGCAGTGCACTCCAGTTAATTGGCAGCATTAGATTTGTTTGACCATGATGATGATGATGATGATGATGATGATGATGATGATGATTTTTGTTGGGAATTGAATCCAGGCCTTGTACATGCTAAGCACATGCTCTACCCCTGAGCTGTTACACCAGCCCATGATTGTTAAGAATGAATTAGATGTCAGGATATAAAAATCAGAAGATTTTTACATAAAATTTCAGATTTCTGATTTCTTTTGTAATACCAGACTATATAGTGATAGTGGGCCCATAATATACCATCAAGAAAATCATCCTGAACTTCTCAGCTTTGAGTAGGACATATGCCCCTTTATTAGCTATTAGAGCCAGAAGATCTACTTCACTCATTTGTGTAACCTGTTGGTCCCTGTAGATACATTAGTTTGCAGCCAGATTTCTAAAGTGTTCTTAGGTTCCCCAGAGGTTCATAATTTATCAGAGTATATAGCATCCTCACTGATACTTATATTACACTAGTGGCAAGAGCACAGGAAAAGATATACTTAACTCAACCTAAAAAGGAGGTAGTATTGTTTAGGGAAATATTCTGAAATAAAGGGTAGACCATCATGATTTATGAATGAGATCAGAAAGTACTACAATGTGAAGAAGCAGCTAATAAAATAAATAAGGTTGACAATCAGGGATGGATGACACTTTTATTGAGCGTTGATCACACCAGCCTTTTACTAACCATGTTATACATATTTGACCTCATTTGATTCTCAGAATAAATAACCTTCTGAGGATGATATTATTACAAAATGAACTCAAGGCATGGAGAAGTTAAGCAACTGGCCAAGATCACTAGCTAGTAAAATGTTCAAACTAGGGCTAGAGTTTTGAGTAGTGCATAGCAGTCCAGCCAGCCCTTAAAGATGATAATACACACACACACACACACACACACACACACACACACACACTATATGGAAATCATGGGGAAGGAGATACAGAAATATTTTTAAAGTAAGTCTAATAATTTGAAATTTGTAAACTACAAATTCTGATGCATGTTTAAAGCCTTATAGGAATTTGTATGATATGGAGTTAGGCATATTTTAACACTTCATAATTTTGTGATCTTGAGCAAATTGATTAATCTCTCTTTTCCTTGGTTTATGGTCTTTAAAATAATAACTGTACTATTGTTTAAAGATATGACTTATTTATGATAAGTCATAAATCTTCTTAAAGTCCTTTATATATGGTCAAAATACCTTACATAGTAAGGGTATAATAACATAGATCACAGGTATTAAAAGTTTCCTGGGTGTCAGGCATTATTATAATCACTTTACATGTATTCATTGATTTAATCCTATCAGGCAGGTACTATTATCTTCATTTTATAGATGAAGAAAATGTGGAACAGAGCAAATAAATAAGCATATAACACTTAGTAAGGGGTAGATCTGGGACTCAATCTCTGGCTGTTTGACTCTTAACCATGATGCTATAATGAGCACTTATTATTTTATTGTTATTATTATAAGGGTACCCTAAATTTAGGGTTGGAAGACATTTTATTCAATACTTAAGTACTTATTAAGTATTAGGGATATTATTAAATATTGGAATCATAAAGATAATATTGTCAATGTTCTTAGGCTGATAGGTCAGTGGATAAATTACACTTGCAAATAAACCATTATAACACTATGATATGTATTGTAATAGATGAGAAAACACCTGCCATGCTTGGGAGATATTCAGTGTGATCTTCACAGGATATGACATGAACTAGTTTTAGGAATGAGAAAGCTCTTATCTCATAGAAAAGTGAGGGGAAAAGGCATTAAAGGAAACTATATAAGAGAAAATGCATGAAGTTATTCATTTATTGTTTCAACAAATATTTTGGGAGCTACTGCAAACTCATCTAGCAGGAATTAGGCTATTAAAGAAATGACATGATGTTCAAGCTAATTGGTCCATGGGGCATTTGAGAAGGAATGGTGACATGAGGTGATTCTAGAAAAATGGGGAGCATTCTGGTCGTGAAGAGCAAGCAGATAGAAAGCTCCCTTGACTCTGGGTACAATCTGAACCTTCTCTTTCACACATCTGCTTCCCAGAAGCTCAAGTATAGTATTGATCAAAAATAAGGGTGCCCTTCTAGAGAGTGGCTGCATTTTGATGTATGATGCTTTTAACTGTTCTCCTTCCTATTGGTACATTTTTTTAAATTTCATATATCTATTTATTATCTTATATTTATAAGAAAATACTTGAGTAGAAAGTGGGGAGGTGGCAGTGATACTTATATCCTTGGACTACATGAACAGAGTAGTCTGAAATAGGAGCTTCCTGTTAACACCATAAGTTAAATACTGCAGTTTATTATTATTGATTTATTATTATCAATTATTTCTTCTAAAGATACAGGAGAATGAGGACAATAGGAAAACTAGGAATTTTGTTTCAGTAAGCACAGAACTGAAAAAAATACTACTGATAAAGGACTATGGATATCACAAATTTGTCATTTCAGCTACAGATGTAAGATAGAAATTTGATGAGCACCCAGGTGGGCAGATTGTATGGCCAAAGAAACTTATGCTTAAAAAACCTGCAAAAACAATTGAAAGATAATGCCTTTCTGAAGATTGAAAGAATGACCCTTTAACACTGATTTACTATAGGAATAAAAGACTTTGGAAAAAATATTTGGGAGTCTTGAAAGAAGTTGTTTTGAAGCTATTCTGTGGAGTTCTAGGATTTTGCAGACAATCTGGAGTGTTTCAGCAAACATAATTTAAATATGAAGATGAAAATACATGTAGAGCATTATTCAAAGAAAAGTTACAGCATCAAATAGAAGAGAAATTCAGATTATTGGTGAAAAGCTCATTAATACCTGTGATATATGTATTATCACTGAGGAAAATGTATATAAGATGAGCAGTCTGATACAAAGTATGAAAGAGAACTAATGCCTGTTTATGAAAACTAGAGAGAAATACTCACAAAATATATTTGAATTAGTTTGAATGCTGAGAAAATGTGAACGTTTTGCAATTTAATGAAATTTATGATTGCTATAGATCATTCAAATTTGTTTCTGGAAGATATAATCTCCACAGAAATATTATTACTTTTTAAAGTATTTGATATCTGCTACTCCATCTAGCAATAAATAAATAAATAAATAAATAAATAAATAAATATGTTTCTATGTGTTTTTAATCACCATCAAATAAGGTGAAATATGTTTAATGATGGCTGTACTGCTATGGAAAAAACAATGGCAAGAAAAATAGTAGAGTGGCTTTCATGAAAGTATTTTTAAAATGTTCAAATATTTAAGTATTCAAAATATGTTGTAAAGACAAATGCATCTTTCAAAATACTCTTGTTTAGTGTTATACACAATGTCATTTTATTTCAGTTTGCATGTGCATATTCTCTTTCAAACCATAAATATGTTTGATTCCTGAGTAAATGTTTAATACATGCTTATTTGGGGAAAAAAGGCAATAAAGAAAACAGAAAAAAAAATGAAGGAGAAAACTAAACTGTTGCCCAGACAGTACCTTGACTAATATTTTGGTATTTATAATTTTACTTTTCCCAAGCAAATATTTAGAAATTCTGAAAAAACATTGTAATAGGCCTTTTCATATTATATTGCCAATGCATATAATTAGATGATTATTTTTATTGGTTCTTTTTAGTCATACATGATAATACATCATAGATGATGTAGAATACATTTTGACATCATTATACAAGCATGGAATATATCTTGTTCTAATTCAGAACCCAGTACCTCTCTTTCTCCTTCCCTCTATCCACTTCCTGCTTACTTTGCTCTATTGGTCTTCCTGCCATTTACCCATAGTTATTATTTTTAAAATTAATTTCTTGTGGATGTACATAATGGTAAGATTCACTGTGGTATATTCATATGTAAATAGGAAAGTTATGTCAGATTTATTCCACTGCTTTTCCTTTTCCTATTCATACTCCCTTCCCTTCATTATCCTCTGTTTGTTCCACTGAACTTCTAATCCCTTCCCCCACCTTATTGTGGGTGGGTTACCTTCCACATATCAGAAAGAACATTTGACCTTTGATTTTGGGGGGTTAACTTATTTCACTTAGCATGATAGATTCCAGTCCTATCCATATACTGGCAAATGTCATAAATTCTTTATGAGTAATACTCCATTATGTGTCTCTGTGTGTATGTGTGTGTGTGTGTGTGTGTGTGTGTGTGTGTGTGTGTGTGACATTTTTAATCCATTCATCTGTTAAAGGGCACCTAGCTTGGCTCCACAGCTTAGCTAAGGAACTGTGCTGCTATAAACATTGCTGTGGCTGCATCACTGTAGTATGCTGATTTTAAATCCTTCAAATATATACCAAGGAGTGGAATAACTGGGTCACATAGTGGTCCCACTCCTAGTTTTATTTTTTTGAATTTCCATACTGCTTTCTAGAGTGGTTGTACCGGTTTGCAGTCCTGCCAACAATGTATGAGTGTAGACTTTTACCCACATCCTTGCCAACATTTATTGTTACTTGTATTCTTAATAATTGCCATTATAACTGGAGTGACATGAAATCTCAGTGTAGTTTTAATTTGCATTTCTCTGGTAGAGATGTTAAACATTTTTTCATATATTTGTGAATCATTTGTATTTCTTCTTTTGAGAAGTGTCTGTTTAATTCCTTTTCCCATTCATTGATCAGGTTATTTATTTATTTTTTTTGGTGTTAAGTTTTTTGAGTTCTTTTGAGATAATATCCTGGACATTATCACCCTATCTGAGGAGCAGGTAGCAAGGGTTTTTTTCCCGTTCTGTAGGCTCTCTCTTCACTCTCTTGACTGTTTCCTTTGCTGTGAAGAAGTTTTTAAATTTGATATCATCCCATTTGTTGATTTTTGGTTTTACTTCTTATGCTTTAGAAGTCTTATTAAAGAAGTCAGTTCCTGAGCTGATACGTTGGAGTGTTGTGCCCACATTTTCTTCTAGCAGGTTCAGAGGTTCTTGTCTAATTCCTTTATCTTTGACCCACATTGAGTTGAGTTTTGTGAAGGGTAGGAGATAGAGGTTAAATTTCATTCTGCTACATATGCATTTCCAGTGTTCCCAGCACCATTAATTAAAGAGGCTATTTTTTCCTCCAATGTATGCTTTTGGCCCCTTTGTCTGGTATGAGATAACTGTATTTATATGGATTTGTTTCTGTGTCTTCTGTTTCATTGGTCTTCATGCCTGTTTTTGTGCCAAAACCATGCTGATTTTGATTGATCTCTACAATGAAATCTACAGAACACTAAAGAAAAAAAACGAAGAAAACCTTAGAAGATGGAAATATATTCCATATTTTTGGATAGGCAGAATTAATTTTGTTAAAATTGCCATACTACCAAAAGCACTATATAGATTCAATGCAATTCCCATCAAAATTCCAATGATGTTCTTCATAGAAATAGAAGAAGCAGTCATGAAATTCATTTGGAAAAATAAGAGGCCCAGAATAATAACCAAAGCAATCCTTAGTGAGAAAAGCAAAGCAGGAGGCATCATAATACCAGCCCTTAAATTATAGAGCTATCATAACAAAAACAGCATGGTATTGGCACCAAAAAAGCCATGTATATGATCATTTTCAGTGACTGTATAAGTCCATTGATTAACTGCACCAAGAGTTAATTAATCCCCTATTTATATTTTTTCAAAATTTTTACATCAGTAAAACAATTGCCACAAATATGGTTGTGTACACATACTTTAACAGTTGTTTTGCTGATCTTTAGGATAAATTTTTAAGCAAAATTCCCAGTTGAGAGGTTGTTTACATATTTTCTTATTTTATACTACTTATGTCAATATTTAGTTGAACATATTCAAGATAATTTTAAGAGGAGAAAATAAAAGCAATAAATTAACAAAAATCCAGTGGAAAGGTTTTATACTTCATGATCTTCATTACTTATTTCTAATATCTTTCTATGAAGATTGAATAGATAGATGGCTATACACAGGTAGAAACAGGAAGGGAAAGAGAATAGAAAAGAAGAAAGTATGGGTGTACTTAATCACAATGAGGTTAATTGTAGACATAGTTTTAAATTGAAAGAAATTTAATTTATCTGAGCTTTAAAAAAGATAGTCACAACAAAGTTAACCTGACTGAAAGATGAGCCTCAGATTGAAAACAAACAAGCCTGACTTGATGGCACATGGCTATAATCCCAGTGATGTAGGAGGCAGAGGCAGAAGGAACACAAAATCAAGGCCAGCCTGGGCAACTTAGTGAGACTCTGTCTCAAAATTAAAACAGAAAAGAAAAAACAGCAAAATTTTCTTATCACAAGAGTGATTAAAGAGCACTTTAAATTTCCTGTAGTTCAAGAAAATGACCTAAGCACATACATTTGTATCCTATATCTCCTGAGATCCTGCTAAAATATTTAAAAATAAAGAAATTAATAGTGGCATAACAGTAAGAAGAGGAGGAATCCAATGATGAATGAAAAATTACAACAAGTATCTGGGAATCAGAAAGCAGATGGGAGTAGTTGAAAGATGAAACAGACTATGTAACATGCTCTCCTGCGGCTTCAGAAGATTAGTAGAGAAGCCATTCATTTGGTGTCAGCAGACAATGTAGAGGGCACAAGTAAAAAGTAAAGATGAAAACTAGGGAGGTTAAGTGAAGAACAACAGAAGCATTTTTGCCCATCTATTTTTTTCATGACACGTTTACACAGAGCCACTCATGGTCACTTTTAGAATGAGGGACAAATGGGGACCATTTCATTTACCTGGATAGTATATGTGATTTATTTAGGGAAAAGTGGGTTTAATACATTCTTTGAGGCAAAGGCTTCTATTTAATGTAATGAATGGTGGTTGTTGGAAAAGGGAGTGAGAATTCAAGTGCAGGAAGTGTAATTTCTGATGAAATAGACCAAAAAGTCTGGGGCTCCCAGTGTGCATATTGCTGATACTAAGTAAAGTTTTTCTTAACTCTAACACATGGAGGATCCTATAATTGGTATTGACTTATCTTTTCATACAGTTGGCCAATTTTTATGCTGTATGCAAACATATACGAGCCAAAATTTCTGCTAAAGGTTTATGACATTTATAATACCATTATAAACTCAACCTTTTCATTATAAAATCTTTTTTATGTTACACATTTTGTTTTGCTTTGGATCCTATTTTGTGTAAAAGTAAAGTTTCAAACATTTTTTTTTTTTTTTTTTTTTTTTTTTTTTTTTTTAGAATTTAGCCTTTACTTATTTGTTGTTATTTATTTGATTTTATGTGGTGCTGAGGATTGAACCCAGGACCTCACCTGTCCTAGGCAAGCACTCTACCCCAGAGCCACAACCCCAATTTTAATGCTATTTTTTCTAGTATTTTAATTGTTTAAAAATGTTTTAATTTTTTTTCTATATTTATCTGTCATGATCAAATGAAATATTTGTTATACTCCCCTCTACTGTCTTCAAGACAAAACTTTTAACATACTTCACTTTCCCTAACCATTTGCCACTTTTCTTCTTGGACTTGTTAAAAATATTTTCAGTGTTAGATTATTGTTTTAATGTATTTTGACAGTAAGGTTATTTTCTTTCAAAGGCTTTTTTAAAAAAACAATTTTGAGTTCTAATTTATAGCTCTATTTTGAATAGTTATTATACATTTGTATACTAACTGGTTTTATTGCTCATTTTCCAATGATTTAGCCCATGCTTTTCTCATTCTTGAACTTTTATTTTTTAATTTAATCTCAGTATGTTGGAAAACTATCAAAATCTTTTCTTTAGAAACTGTTTGCAGGTACTTAAAGGCAGACAACATGTACTATTTAAGTATAAATAGTTTACTTAAAGGTACTATTTTTATGCCATATGCAAACATATAGGAGTCAAATTTCTGCTAAGGGTTTGTGATGTTTATAATACCATTATAAACTCAACCTTTCCATTATAAAAATAAAGGTACTATTTAAATATAAATAGTGCATGTTGTCTGTCTTTAAGTACCTGCAAACATTTTTTTCTGAAATTGTTACCATAAGTAAACACTTCGTTCACTATGAAATTTGAGATCATAATTTTTCCATAAATCTTATTAGAAATTGCTCCTTTGCCACTTACTATTTCGTATTGCAGATGTATTTGATGCCAGCCTGTTTTCATTATGTGCAGTCATTCAAAATATTTATAAGATACGTTTAAAAATATCATTATATAACAAACATAAATAAGTATAATAAAATAATAATTTTATGAATAATGAGCATGTAATCATTAAATGAATGGCCCTCCTGGCTGACACAATTGGCCTTTTCTGCTATTTTACCACTTTTATGAGGGAGCGGGTTTCTTGGTAATTGTCTTGTAGGACAGCACAAATTGGTTTTATCAACTAATAATCATTTTAAATCATATTTTATCAAATATGTTTCTTTGTATAGCATTTCTAGTATGGCAGTACAGGAAATATATTTGAAATATCTTTGGAATGGTTTATGAGGCCATTATAAACCCTGATTTGATGAATAGCAAAAAGAAAAAATTCTTTTATACAGACTATTGAAATTTCCCCTATGTCTGACTAACCCAGGTTCAGGAAGGAAATCACTCTAGAGTGTATTTTCTCAGCCTACAGGGTTTTAGTGGAGTTAAAGGTTTTGTGTGGAGTCTCTGCAGTATGTTTTATGTCAGAACATTGAAAAAGGCTAATTAAAAAATAATACTTTAATTACAACTCCAAATCCCTTTAAAATGATGGGCTTGGATTTGTTGTAAAAAGAGATAATACTTAAGAAAGTGCTTTGTGAACAGAAGTAGTGTGGAGGATGTAGTGGGACACAGATGGGCTTTGTTATCAGAGGGTTTAGATGCCTAACAATGGATTGGGAAATGGCTACTTGCAAGCTGATAATGTTGCATTTTCTTTTATAAATGGAAACAATGTAGGACTTAGTATAATTTTATGATAATTGGATTAGAATGTATGTGATGTACTTAGCACAGTGCCTGGCACGAAATAGCTCTTTGACAAAAGTTCCCTCTTAAGAGGCAAACATTTTTTAGCTTCTACTGTGCTGGAAAGATGAAGCAAATAGATGGAAAAGAATAGCATTTTTCAGCGACATTGATATCCATTTAGTCAATCCTCTCATAAAAATGGTGGTTATTAGTGGATGAAACCAATTTGTCCTATCCTGGAAAAAAATGATCAAAAACACTTGCTCTCTCAGAAGGTTAATGAAATAGAAAAAAAAAAAAAAAAAAAAAACCTGTGTCTTCAGCCAGGAAAACTGTCAGATTAACTAGGTGCTTCCATTTGAGTAGGGATAATATTCTGAATTCCAGATCCTTGTTGATGCTCTCTAACTCCTCATTAGCCAGAATGGGTTTGATAATGTTCTAAAGCCTGGTAGGAAGTGAGCAGGTCTCAAGGTGTCAGGTGGTAGCCAGGTAGGAAGAAGAACACTTCTGCATTGCGGGATATGTGAGTGGAAAGATTGTCTGCAGGATAGTATCAGAGGACTTCTAAATGTATTGCAAAGAGAGATGGACAGATAAATCAGTTTATCCCCTCATCTGTTTTCTAGTAGCTCATATTGGAAAGACAAAAATGTCAATTGTTAAGTTGGATGAACCATATGAATTCATTCTCTCAGCCCAAGCTGCAGATTGTTTATTGATGGTCTCATGTCGCATCCCAAGCAGTTTCTCAAAGTTTCTGAAGTATCTGAGATAGACAAAAGGAAAGTTATATTTCACTGAATCTCTACAAAATATACTATAGGGTTACATTTATTAACTGTTAATATTGGCAGTCTTTAGAAACTTCGTTACATTTGAAAACTAAGTTTGGATTCTCTAATTTTGCTAGAGTTCTCAAACATGCATCATGATTGCTGAGATGTTGTATCCAATAATAAATCAAATTATGCAAAGACAAATACTCTCAAGAAAAAAATTATGAAAATACCTGAAATATTGCATAGAAAAAAATTATATTTTGGGGTATATTTGTGCATTCCAACACATTTGGTGTGATGTGTGATAAAAACTCCAAATTAAAAAGGTGACTTAACACTGACCTAGGTTTTAAATTTACTTTATTACCAACTGATTTATATATCCTATATAATTAAAAAAATCCAAAACCTTAAAATGTTTCACCAGTTTTTATAAGCCAGAAGCCTAAGTATGATGGGAGTTGAATTGTTTCTGTGAGTAAATTAAGGAAAATTTCAATATAGTCCCCCATGGGCTCTCAGGGCCCATGTTCAGCAACATCTGTAGCATCTAAAAATAGTTTGCATTTCCTGAAATTCAAGTGGATGCAAATAATTAAATCCTTGAAGTGAAATAACAGCAAGGGAGTTGCCAGTTAACATATCCACCAGAGTCTTTCATTATAGGAATAAGTCTAACTTTGGGCACTGATTTAGATTGTTAAGCTTGGCATTTGCCTAATTTATCATCTTGCTTGCGATGGCATTGATTTGATAGGGGGTCTGGCATCTTGTCCAGGGTTTTAGAATATTTATGATGATCTGTTTTATGTAAGTTGAACAATTTCACTAATTATTATAGCAGAATCTGTCTATTTGTGTCTTCCTCCCCGCCGCTTGGCTACAAGGAAGATGTTCAGCAAACTTTGCCCAGCTGTTCATTATTGAGCCCATGTTTCTGAATTTCAATATTTAATCCAATTGTCAAAATTCAGCTCTGACTATAAATCACAGCTGTCAGAACTCCTTTTAAAAGCGCCTGTGGATATTGCTATTTACCCTTATTTCTTGTCTTTGACTATGCCTCTTACATCATTGGCTAAACCTTAGGAAAACAGCAGCTTCTCTAGGTATTTCCAGTAGGAAGAGGCTTAATATTGGGAAATAGAGGTTCACACAACTGTTGGAAGATGGGGAATAAAAGTCAGGAGTGGGGCTGGGGCTGGGGCTGGGGCTTAGTGGCAGAGTGCTTGCCTACCATGTTTGAGGCACTTCATGCAAAAATAAATAAAATAAAGGCATGCTGTCCATCTACAACTATAATTCAAAAAAAAAAAAAAAAGTCAGGGGTGGATTTCTGAAAAATTACCATCTGCTCATGCCCATGTTCCTAGATGCATTTGCCAGAGAAAATAATGCTGTTTTGATCTATTGTCATCCACATCTCTTGCAGGAGCCTTTCATTGTCAGGATCCAGTTGAAACTCTACTGGCAATGGAGTCTGGGAGATGTAGTTTCCAGACTTTATGTCTTAGTGGTACAGGAAATACTTATAGAGGTGTGGATATAGTTCCTTGAATCAATAAATAATATCTGGTTCATAAGTGTATTCATGTTTTTAAAAATATTTTTAGTTGTCAATGGACCTTTATTTTATTTTTATTCATTTGTATGTGGTACTGAGAATCGAACCCAGTGCCTCACACATGCTAAGCAAGCACTCTACCACTGAGCCACAAGCCTAGCCCTCGTAATATTTTTGTTCAGTTGTTATTCAAAATGTATTTGGGAGGTAACTAAATAAGCATGTTCTTATTAAAGTGGTCAACACCTTATATATAGCCTGGAACATGGTAACCAGAAGTTCTTCCTCCCCAAAAGGGGGTTTTATGTAAAAATTTAGTTTGAAAAAAACATAATTCATTCTCTTTCCCTCTATGGGTTATTTTCAATGCAAATGAGTTTTTTTTTTTGAAATTCTTTAAGCATCAAACATTAAGATACTATTTTTTTATCTTTTATTTATTTAACTTTTTAAAACTCATTTACTTTCCCACATTACCAGTCAGGGATTATATATGTCATGATTATGACTGGTTACTCTTTGGTCATTTCTTTAAGAATGTTTTTTTTTAAAGCCCAGTGTTTCCCCAAGCATATAAATGTTCAAATTGCGGCACACTTCTCTACATACTGAAGAATAATGTGGCCATGTTAAATCATTCAACAAACTTTTTTGGATGAGGAGGGTACCAGGTATTGAACTCAGGGTCACTTGACCACTGAGCCACATCCCCAGCCCTGAGTTGCTTACTACCTTGGCTGGCTTTGAAGTCACTTCCTCCTGCCTCAGTCTCCTGAGCCTCTGGGATTACAGGAGTGAGCCACTGTGCCCAGCCTCAACAAACTTTTATTGAGAACTTTTGGGAAACCAAATTGGGTTTTTGTTAAAATAAGGAAGACATTGAATTTAAGACCTTTAATACTTCATATTTATGTAAATATCTTTTGCACATGAACAGAGGTTTCACGTATTTTGAAAGGAAGGGTGAGGACAAAATTTGGCATTCCAGAGAAAATAATAAGAAAAGCACATTGCTTCTAATGATTTGTTGGTTTTAACTTTTCTCATTTGTAGTGCCTCATTTTTTTCTCTTTTAATATTCTCATTCCCATTGTAGAGGGTGGAAGGGATGCTTTAATTTCTATGATGTATACAAAATTATATCAAGATTTGAGAGGAGGAAATCAGCATTGAGGCCATTCATAAAATAGCTTTATTATAAAATTGAATTTAGAGTTGGATCCATTCACCCTCTGAATCATTAACCATTAATATAGTTAATGAACTAAATCATGACCTTTAATAGAAAAACTCTTTTAACATTTCAGAAAAGTGTTTGAGTATATGTTATCTGATTTCCTTAGAATGATTGCCCCTAAATATATTCTATCATGTGTTTTTGAATGGAATGACATTGGCTGAAGGATCACATTTGTCTCAGTATTGAATTGGATTATCTATAAAGTGTTATTCTGTAGGAAAAATTAGTAGAGACTGCACTTTCTGTGAAATTGCTTTAATGTTCTCTGTTTATAGAGATGATCAGAACTTGTTTGTTTCATCATGATGCCTTCTGAAGAATGGACCTTAAATAGCAAGAGTCATAGACTCTTAGAGTTGGAAATGAGACTAGGAGTTTGGTAAAACAAATGACCTGATGTTTGACTTATTTTTATTAAATTTATAAATAAATAGGAATATTATTGTTTCACTACTTTGAAACCATATATATGTTCATAATTATGATAAAAATTCACATAAAATTCATCTTTTTAACTAATTTAAAGTGTACAATTCAGTGACAGTTTGTACATTCACAGTGTGGTACATCCAATACCCTATGCAATTTCAGAATATTTTTATCAACACAGAATAAAGCCCCTTACCTAATTAAGTAGTCACTCCCCATTCCCTCCTCCAAATCCTTGGCCACCAATAATTGGTTTTCTCTCTCTATGGTTTTGCCTATTCTGTCTACTGAAAATAAATTATATATATACACACACACATACACATACACACACACACACATATATATTTAGTTAGTTAGTTTTTCTGTGTACAAGTATGGTGCTGGGGATTGAACCCTGGACCTCATACATGCTAAGCACATCAGTTACACCCCTGGCCCCTCAACATGCATATTTTAAAATTTAAATTTTATTTATTTTTGTCACTAAAATATTTATAGGGTTTGAAATTCAAAATGTTTAAAAAAGTATGAAGTGAAAAGTTTCCCTCTGACCCTTTTCCCCAGCTATGCAATTCTCTTTCCATAGGCAACCAGTTTTTTATATATCCTTTCAGAAATTAAAAATTATTTCCCCTTTCTTTTCACAAATGGTAGTATGTGCACACTGTTCTGCAGTTGGTTGTTTTCTACTTAGGTTGGGAATCATTCTATAACAACCAGAGAATGTCTTCCATACACAACTGCAGAGTTTCTCATTATTTCAAACAGTGCTTCATACACTATACTTTAGGGATATATCAATTAATAAAATGTGTTCCTTTTCCCAGGAAGCTCGGAGTCTGAAAAGTTCTTTCTTTTGAGAATGAAGCAGCAGCAAACTAGAGGCTGTAGCTTCAGGGTTGATCATAATGTCAACTACCTCCTTAATCTCAGTACAGTTTTCACTACTCAGAGATTGGTCAGGTTCTAATTCATTCCTATCTGGTGATTTTTATTATCTCTTTCTCTGTTGTTACTTTTTCGGTCCTACAAATATATCAAGTAAATTTATATTCTATATTTGATAATATCAAAGTCTCCCATCTCTGTGGGCATGATTTTGTGCTTGGTTGTTTCTGTTAGCTCATAGTTTTCCTGTGGGTTTATGTAATTAGTGATTTCTTTTTTATTGTGAGTTTACACCTCTTTAAACTTTGATGTCTATATTTAAAGTACATTGTCCTAGTGAAAATTTGTATTTGCTGCTGTCAGAAACCCAGTGACACTATTACCCTAGGGTCATATAATCTAACTTTTCACTTTGGATTTTG
Organism: Marmota flaviventris; assembly: GCF_047511675.1. Taxonomy (NCBI): domain Eukaryota; kingdom Metazoa; phylum Chordata; class Mammalia; order Rodentia; family Sciuridae; genus Marmota; species Marmota flaviventris. The sequence goes on along the minus strand of NC_092518.1, from coordinate 16,921,547 downwards.
GGGGCATATATATAACCTGAATTTGGACCCCCCAACCTCCTTGTGAGCAAACAAGTATCAAGTATTTGTGGGGGTTTTTTTGTTGTTGCCCTCTGTTTCATACAAAGACATAACCAAGAGGGACATGAATCCATACCACTTTTTACTAATTTACCCACTGAAGGTGTGCCCATTTAGAAACTGTATGTATAAGTGGGGTCTTTGATCTGAAATCTCATGGATCTCAAGAATTATTTACTATTCCCACACAACTGACTATTAAACCTACCCATTAAGTCAGTATTCTAGAGAACTTGCTATGTTGAACACAAATTCTGTGTTTGGTAAAGTTGTCATTTTTCTTCTATGCTTTTAATACATACCTTATTCTACCACTAAATTTTTACTGTATTTTCTTATGTAATCTAGCTCTATTTTAATTTCATGAAAATTCAAGCTATATATATTTGAACCAATATCCCTTTGTCTAAGATGTCTTTTTTTAACTCCATAATGTGAAGATGCCCCCTTATTCTAACTTTTCACATTTTAATTTCCTTTGTGAAATGTATGTAAGCCATTCTCATTCTGGTTACATTCTTTGAGTCTTGGTTTGTTTTTTTTTTTATCTGCATTCCCCAGCCTAGAATATAGGGTTTGTTAGTTCAGAGACCTGTCTTTCTTGTTCACATTTGTAGTCAAATATCTAATCTGGTGGCAATTTCATAATAGGTGCTCAGATCCTCTAGTATGCTGTCTGCCATTTCTATGTGCCTGTCCCAAATACTGTTTGCTTTGCTTCTAACATGTATGTAATATCTGTGCCTCTCTTCAGAAAATTACCCTTTGGCTATCAGAATGGCTTTGCTCATGCACACAGAGAACTAGAACCACTTAGAAGTTTACATAACCATTGTGAATGGTCTTTATCCAAAGACTGATGATAGGAGAATACTGGAGGTGCAACTTACACTTCAGGCTGAAGCTGGGACCTTACTTCCCTTACACCATCACTGCTATTTTCTGGGAGCCTGGGAGTGCTTTCTTAGGGAAAAAATCACTTGAATAGGAATCCTTATTTCAGAGTCTGCCTCTTAGGCCCACCAACCTAAGACTACTCAATAAATATTTATTGAATGAATAAATAAATATCTCTATGCCATCAAACTTTCTTGTCAGACTTCTGCTGCCTCATATTTTATGTCCTGTTTCAAAGACTATTCTTTTTCTTGGAGTTTTATTTAAGTCAGAAAATAATTCATTGTATAATATACTTTATATAGCAAATGTTTTTCTGCTTATCCAGTGTTGTTCTCTACTATAAAATATTCTTGTATCCTATGCTGTGGAGTTTTGTTGGCTGATTTACTTTTCATTGAATGAGAAACAATCAACCCAGAAAATTAGTTGCCACTTCATACGGTTAACATATCATTGTTGGTTGCCCTCTGTGTTCACCTGGTTGCTCAATGCTAACACTTTTTTATTTAATTTTGGTATTAAAAATAGAAAGGACCTGGGCTGGGGTTGTAGCTCAGTGGTAGAGCACTTGCCTATCACGTGTGAGGCACTGGGTTTGATACTCAGCACCACATATAAATAAATAAAATAAATATATTGGGTCCATCTACAGCTAAAAAAAAATAGAAAGGGTAGTGTTATGTGTGGTGTATGTGGGTAGAAGGGGGCTAATTTATTAGTGTGATGGAATCTAAGCTTCATAATTCACTTAATGTTAGATTCTTCTCTCTTCTTGAAAATAATTTTGAGTCATTACAATTTTATATTCAAGTTATTGGAAACTTGTTACCTTGTCCTTGATTTCTCTATATTTCAATCATCCATCTTCATGCTTGCAGAATTATCTTCTTTAGATAAAATTTTATTACTTCCTCCCTTTAAAAATCCTTCTTTGATCTAGATTTCCTTATAGGAGAAAATCTATATTTCTTCCCCAATTTACAGGCTCTTTTAAAATCCCTTCTCAACCCCTTTCTTGAGTATCATTTTCGTCCTCCCTAGCATTTATTCTAATTTCACATGGATTAAGTTTTTACCTTTTTCCAATTGTGCTTTGCTCTTTCACCTCCATTACTTTATACAGGTGGTTCCCTCTGCCTGAAAAGTGATTTCTTAACTTTGTTGTGTGAAATGATCCTGACCATAGTCCAAATTTCAGTTCAAATACTTCCTCAATGGGCATTTAAACCAACCTATATTTTCTACCCACATCACAGAGTTTGCTTACTCTCTTCAGTTAAACCCCATTGCATTCTCTGTCCAAACCAAGTGGATAGTATGCTTGTTGCTCAGAGATAGCGAAGGATCTATCCCTCCAGCTGCTAAGAATGGGTTACTGACAGCTGAACTGCCAGCCCTCTTTGAGAATTTCCTTTGTCTTCAAAGAGCTGCCTCACCCAAATTATGTTCTCTTCTCAGGAGCAAACTGTATCCAATGTCTTGTTGAGGTAGGGATTATGAAAACCTGACCTCTTGTTCCAGTTTGAGGCCACTCTGAAGAGCCATCTCAGATTCAGAACTCCCATGGGATTGGCTGAGGACACTGTTGAGACTATATAACAATCAGACTTTCCCTTTGCCATGTCCCTTCCTTCTTCCCTTTCTCTATAGATGTAGATTCATAGAGCACCCCCTAGTATACTTCCTAGATAATTAAGCTCTTAGAGTCTGCATTCCATAGAAACTATCTTGTAACAAAACCATTATTATCAAATTTAATTTTAATTTTCCTGCATTGCCTTTTCCATTTAACTGTGAATGTCTTAAAATGATATAATGGTGCTTATTTTTATTTTCTAAACATTTGGCATTGGCCCTGGCACAGCAGTTCAGTAAATATTTTTCAGATGAATGAGTAGATAGATATTCTTTCATTCTTTCTAGTAGGATAAAAAATAAATCTTATCCATTTTTCTCCTATTTTGATGAGCTTATATGCTATCATTTTATTATAAAATTTTCTTATGTACAATATTAGTTTATGACAGTATCTACAATATATCACACTGATTGTCTTTTCCCCTTAAGTATAATTAATTCAATGACATTAAGTTTATTCATACAAAATTAAAATAAATAGTCTACACAATAGTCTATGTATAATAATAAATAGTCTAATAAATAGTCTAAATTTCAAAATCTGAACCATTTCAAAATATGAACAAATAAGTCAATTTTCCCTCCAGAAGGAAATCTGAAGGTGATTAAGTGATTTCTTTCTGAAGTTAGGCCTATTATACTTTTTTTAAAAAAAGAAAAGCTATTTGTGTAAAAAATAATACAGATGACTTGAATTAGAGAGTCTTGTTCCTTCTATAAGTTATAAATCCCTATTAGAGTTTTCCGAAGGGCTACACACAGGTTTATTCTACTCTTGAAAAGGACCTTTATATTTATATACACTCAGTATATATGAGACTATGTGTATTCTCAAAATTGATAGATATCATTCTTATCATATAAAATAATTGAGGTATTTAATTTCCAAGCAATTTGCTATGGTCAAAAATGTGGAGGAGCTAGCCATCAATACTTGGTCAAAATTATACTTAATTTCTATTAGGAAAAAAATGGGTAAATTAGTCTCTTAAGCACATCCCTGATCCCTGGCACCAATACAGCTAATACTTTTAAAGGTATTAACTAACAAGTACTTAAAACATAGACTCTGCCAGGAATGATAACATTTAAAAACTGATTCACTGGAAAAGACCATCCTTTAGGTTTGGCTCTTCTAAGCTGCCTTCCATTGCTACATAGCTGGACCATAGCAATGAAGTGCTCATTGTAATACTCAGACTAAGTCTTCTCTCTTCACTCTTCCTCTACCCACTTCTTCCTCTTCCTACATGAAATGGTGAAGAAATTTTCCTGTAAAATTTTGGATTTTGAAACCTTGTTTAAGATATATTTTTCCTATATTAAATTAGAAAACACTAATAGCACACTGGATACAATTGACTGGAATTTCCCACTCATTCCCACCTTTTGCTTTGTACTATGCTATTCTACAAAGGTTGGATCTGAAAGCTACATTTCCTACCCTTTTTTGCAGCAAGTATTCTAACTATGAATTGGCAGACTTTAGACAGAGACCAAGTAGTAGAGGTCTGTTTCTGCTGGCCTACACAAGTCAATAAGCCAAGAGAGTGTCTAGAAAAACCAGCATAAAAGTCATGGTTTCAGAAGGAACCAACCTTGTAGATGTCCAGAGGCAGCTTCCTAATACCAGCTTCCATGGTAGAATATTTTTAAACTCAAAGGTTTCCATAGTGGCCTATGATTTCAGCTCCTCCAGAGCTTCCAATGATTTTATAAAACCCAAGTCCCTGATTTAAATCCCATTTTTCTTAAAATAACTAGAATGATTTGTGTTTTCTGCTAGGAATTCTGACTTATACAAAAGCAAATTATAAATACTTCATGGCAGCAGTTTTTTTCCCCTGTTATCTTTGAAGTTTAGAAGGTAAATCTTACACCAGTGAGTTGTTTACACTGAATAACTGCAACCGCCTAGTTATAAATTGTCAGTATTGCCAGAGATGGTATTAAATAGAACCTTTCTCTAAATCATGAGCTAAAAAGTGCTTTTGCCATCTAGCTTTTAGTGCTAAGAATTTCCTCTGATTTTTTTGTCTTCAGTACCTCTTTTGACATTATTTTTTTGTCTGTATTATCTTGGGATGAGTTGAGAAACAAGCACAAGGGTCAAAGAACAAAGGTCAGAAGACTGGCTTGAAATCTACAGCTCAGCTCCTACATACTTGTCTGACTTCAAGCCAATTAATTCCTCATTCTGCAACTGGTTTTGCATCTAAGAAATGAGAACACTGATAAACTCTGAACACAAGGTATTAAATTCTATATACAATACGGTCATTGCTTGAACTGGCATGTGAATCTCAGCCACCTGAGTCCTCTGAGCATCTGCCTGCCTGATTTTCAGACCTTTTTATGTGGTCACAGACATTTGGGTGAAGCATTGTTTCCATCTTACCTTCTGAGGCACTAGATTTGAATCCCATTCCTTCGTGATCTGGATATAAGAGATAAAAAAATGTGTTTAATAGTTTCTATTAATGAAACCCATAAAGGCCACATTTCAGTAGGGTTTGCATGCTATTCAAATGCCAGTTGTAGTCCCAAATACCAACATTATTCAGAAACTCTACTGTGTTTACAAAGAGGAAGCATCTTAGGAAATTAAACTAAATTATTGGCAAAATCATGAGTTTTTCCAGGATTGTCTGGAAAAACTGCATTTTAACTGGTTCTAAAGCAAGAATCATCAGTATGCAGGAAGATATTAAAGAAAATTACCTTAGAACTAGAATAGTCAGTCTAGAGTCAGCTCATGAATATGCTGAATAATGTATTGGTTAAGAACACAAATTCTGAAATCAGGTTCCCTGGGTTGGAACTTCAGTACCACAATTTATTAACAGTGACCTTGGATCAGTTACTTACCTTCTTTGTGATTTTGTTTCATCACCTCTAAAATGGGGATAAAAATGATACCCTTCTCATAGAGTAGTTTTGAGGATTTGGGGAATGAATGTTTAACAGAAATTTAGAAAGTGCTTGACACACCGTAAGTGTGAAGAATTGTTAAATTAAAGCACTGCTTTGTTGGCCTGGGGTTGTGACTCAGCAGTAGAGTGCTTGCCTAGCACGTGTGAGGCCCTGGGTTTGATCCTCAGCACCACATAAAAATAAATAAATAAAATAAAGGTATTGTGTCCAACTACAACTAAAAAATAAATATTAAAAAAAACCCACTGCTTTGTTAAGAAACACTTGGTCCTCCATATTTCTGTGCCATAAGCTCTCTAGTGGCCCACAATGAGCCAGGCCCTGCATTTTATTCAATCTTTGTTGAGCTTGCTAAAGTTTCTTTGTTTTTTAAAATTTTTTAAAGCATTATTTTTTTCACCTCTTATTTATTTATTTTTAAATGTGGTGCTGAGAATCAAATCTGGTGTTTTACCACTGAGCCACAACCCTAACCCCACTAAAATTTCTTTTTTTTTTTTGTTAGAAATCTTCCTCTAGTTAATTCTATGCATTTATTCTGCATGTGGAAATATTTTATTTTCCTCTTGGCCTGTTGCTAGGTGAATTGTGTCAATTTTCTGTAAAATATCTGCTAAATTCAAGGTAACATTTATTTCTACGATTGTTTAATTTGATGCTCAATAGAATACTTTAATAATTTTAGACATGTATACTTCCCTTAGGAAAAAAAAAAGTACTGTGTGTCAATCTCCTTTTCATTACAATTGCAGCTCAGTTAAACAAATTAATCTTCAGCAACCTGCAGCCTTCCTCTCCTTGATTTATAATAAGTGAGATTCAGACTGAGAAAGCATTAGGCAATGCCCCAAATACCTTGTAGGAGGGCAATAAAGAAGGCAAACAGTGGTCTTAGCATCCTTAGGATAGGGCTTAAACTGTGAAAGCAACTGACCCTATAAATTCTTAACACCATGGTGAGAGTTTTGGAATTCATTTCCTCAACTCTCCCTTGGGGAGGCTAGGGTCTTATCTGCCTGGGTCTCTTGGGTTTCAAGAACATGGGAGGAGCATATTGATCAGTTCTTGATTTTCTGTTTTTACAGAATTCACTGTACTTTTCAAACCTAGGTCCTTGGCTCCACATCTTCATGCCTTATAATAGATAAATTTCCCTGGATGCAACCCTAGTTCTATGTTACTATCATATTCAAGTTCATGTCATTAGCCCATTCTCCCATACTAGCACAAATTTGATTTCCACATCTGTCCAAAATTACACTGTATTTTCATACTCTTGGTAGTACTGAGGATTGGGTATTGCATTTTTTAGGCTTAAATTGCAGTTAAGACTTATTTATACTATGTTCCAGATTATAATTATCCAATACTTTCTGGACTACTATTTTTGTCAGGGATTTCCCTGCATACCAACTAATTTACTCCCTCCACTTCAGTACTCTATCTCAGCCAGCATATTCTGTGCTTACTCAAGTATCCTAGAGTCCTCCACCATAACTTTCACAATGTATTCTTTGTATCTCCCACATAGCCCTTTGATGTGTTTAAGGAAATATGGCTGAGTTGGACAAAAAGTAACATTAAGGTAATTGGGTTCTCTAAAGCTTGTCTCAAGGGCTTCTAGGGAATTGGATCTGAATGTTTGCACATTTCCTATTTATTCACACCTATATAAGCCAGAATTTTATATTGGAATGGCTGGAGTGAAAATAGAAATGAATTCATATAATTTTATGTGTAGCATCTTGTCCTATTTTCAAAGGATCACTTCAGAATGTAGTCATTATATTAACCTAGAAATCTGAGTCGTTTTTGTCTATTAAACTGTATTTTTAGGTAGTATTTTATATTTTTGAAGAAGTTTGTAATAATTTATTTGGATAGTTATTCCTCACAGTGGTCCTATATGATACAGAGAATTAGTAACACATCATCTGTTTTCTGTTGGGAGAAGTAAAAATCAGGCAGTTTATAACTTGTCAAATGTTACCAAGTGAGTCAGTGGCAAACTGGGATTTGAAATCCCAGTGCCTAGTCCCTGATCAGCTATTATTTCTATTCTACTCAGATAATTGTACAATTTCCCTATTTATTGTTTAGTCTGTCATTTCTTACTTCAACAAAATCCAATTAAATTTTCCAGTGTTTTATCTCCCTTCTCCCATACTAATTATTTATTTTTGGTTTACATAATTTTATCATGGGCATTAGATGATAACTTATCTAATAGCAGAATGATGGGTTAAATTATTTCTTTGTACCTTTTAAAAATTTTAGTTGATTTCATTTAAAAGTAGATGAGATATAATCTTTGATGATTGATTTAAATGATAAAGTTGTTACTTAAGTTATCAAGTCTTTACAATTGTATACATTTAATTTTGTTAATATTAAGTAATATTTTGATGGTGTTATTTGTCTGTACACTTATTGAAGCCAGTGATTGTGGCTTTAATGATGGAGGGAGTAATGATACAAATGATAAAAGATCTTTGAATTAAACAGCTGCCTCTGTCCCACCAGAGTTATATGACCTTGGGCAACAATTTATCCTCTTCTTCCTGATAGTTCTCTTCTATAAATTAGCAATTCTATTTACTTTATAGAATTCAATGACAATGTACTAAGGAAACATATGTTGAAACTACTCAATTGTCATATAGACAATTAGCAAACATGAGTTTCCACCAGTGTCATCTTCTAATTATAGACCTTGACTGTTAGTAATGGGCTTGTTATTTATGATGGCTGACCAACAAACATTTTTTATTGGCAAAATGTTTCATAATAAGGAAAAAAAGCTTTATTGCCAAGTCTTCTTTAATGAAATTTGTTTCCTTGGACCAAGAGGGAGATTTAAAAAGGTTTTAGAATGAGTTCTGAGAAATATAAATAAGTCATTTTATAATATATCAGTTAGTTAAACAGAAACCACCCTAGGAATTCAACAGAAAGAATTTTATATACAAAATTGGATATACAGGTATTGAAGGGCTAAAAGATCAAAAACAAAAAATCAGGTAACCCAGAGATAACTGCAGGAAGTACCAGACATCTCTAATTCTGATAATATTAAAAGGAAAGAGGTTGGATCAATCAGACCCTAGGAGCTTATAAGAGGGTCCGACTGAATTGATACTGAGACTGTGGTCATCATGCAGATGCTTCTGGTATGTTGGGATTTCAGGAGAGGGACCCGACATAGCTGGAATTCAGATCTCTGAGGAGTTAGAAAAACCTGAATACTTCTGGTGCCTTTGAGTAGGCACAATAAGGCTGATTCTGGGAATTTCAAAACACTTAAACTTCAAGGAAATGCTAATGTTGAGGTATGAAGCCAAAACGCAGCCCCTTTCTTTTCCCTGGCTTTCCAACTTCTCTCTAGTATCTTCTATTGGTTGAAGCTAAGGATAATCCAATTGGCAAAGAATTGTTGGAAATATAATTTTCAGAGTTCCAGCTATAGCATCATAGAATACAATACACAAGGACAGATAGGGAGAAAGGACGGATGCACATGTCAGGAGGATAGAAAGGCTATAATGACTTTTTGTTGTTCCCTTTTTATCTCATTCTGTCTCGGTTTTGTTTGGCGTCATCTTGTTGGGTTGTATTATAGTAGAAATACGGGATCAGAAATTAGTAAAAAACAAACTGAAAGAGTGTTAAGTAAATTGTTAGAGGAAGGAGGCATCCCAGTAAAATCAGTAGCAGTCAGGGCATACGTTGATACAATACAAAAATGTAGCCCATGGCTTTTTAAGGAGGAGTTGTTAAATATATCACAATGGAACCATCATGGTGAAGATTTAAAAAGAATAGAAAAGAAAAGCCCAGGGACTCTGCCAGTTGGCACATTGCCATTGTGGACGTTCGTATCTTGTTTGCTTAGTCCAAAGCCTTCAGTTCAGACAATGGTAGAGGAAGGAGAAGACATAATGATTCAAGTAAAAGAGAAGGTCTCTCAAGTTAGTCAGACAGAGGAAAAGATTCAAGTAAAAAAGAAGGTCTCTCAAGTTAGTCAGACAGAGGAAAAGATTCAAGTAAAAGAGAAGGCCTCTCAAGTTAGTCAGACAGAGAAAGAAAGTGTAAAACAGAAAAAGCCATCAGGGGGAAAGTTACAACAGGAGATTGCTACTAACACCTTTCTATCACCAGAGGGTGTAAGTGTCCAACCAACAGCACCACCTCTACAGGAGACTGCTACTAACACCTTTCTATCACCAGAGGACGTAAGTGTCCAACTAACAAGGCCACCTCCATATGCTGGGAGGTCCCCAACCCCCGCAGTTGATAGTTGGGATCCTGAGACAAGATCTCAAATATTAACATGCCCTGTATTTGAGGCAGGAGGGCAGCGATTTTACCAAGTTTTAAATTTCAAAACAGTGAAGCAGCTAAAAGAGGCTGTAACAACCTATGGTCCTCAAGCACCCTTCACTGTAAGCTTGGTCGAATCCATTAACAACTTGAACATGACGCCAGCAGATTGGGCTAATATGTGTAAAGCTGTGCTAAATGGAGGACAATACCTGTTATGGAAAGTTGCCAATGAGGAATTTTGCAAGGAGACGGCTAGGCGAAATGCAGCAGCTGGTTATCCTCAGAGAAATCTAGATATGTTGTTAGGAAAGGGACCTTATGAGGATCAGCAGCAACAAATTGCATATGATCCTGGCGTATACGCACAAATTGCTGCAGATGCAATTAAGGCATGGAAGACTTTACAAGGACATGGAGGTTTACAAGGTCAATTATCTAAGGTAATACAAGGAGCTAATGAACCTTATGCTGAATTTGTAGATAGGCTTATTCAAACAGCTACCAGAGTTTTTGGGAATACAGAACAAGCAATGCCATTACTAAAACACCTGGCTTATGAGCAAGCGAATCGTTGGTGCAGAGATATCATTAGACCATGGAAACATGAAGATTTAAACACATATATTAAATTATGTAGAGACATTAATGAACAAGAGCAAGTCGTGGCAGCTGCAGTAAAACAGGCTTTAGATGCCAGAGACATTAATGAACAAGGGCAAATTGTGGCAGCTGCAGTAAAACAGGCTTTAGATGCCAGGCCAAGAACATGCTACAATTGTGAACAAACAGGACATTTTAAAAGGAATTGCCCCATTGGAGGAGGGTTTAACAAAACTAGGTATCCAAGGAGTAGAATACCAGGTATTTGCCCACGATGCCGTAGAGGGAGACATTGGGCTAATGAATGCCGTTCTCAAACCACCATAGAGGGTACTCCATTATCAAAAAACGAACAAGGACCAGGTGTTTATCCACGATATCGTGGAGAAAGGCATCAGGCTCCATTGCCAAAAAATGGACAAGGGGGCCCAATGCTCCGGGGCCCAAAACCACAAATATACGGAGCACTGGAGGAACCCAGCAACCCCATCAGGGTAGTGCCCAGGACACATTGTCCATCAGATCCCTCATCAGACAAACCAGAGGGAGCACAGGGTTGGACATCTGCGCCTCCGCCAGAGCAGTACTAACTCCAGAGATGGGAGTTCAAATCATTCCCACAGGGGTGAAAGGACCTCTTCCCAAAGGAACAGTAGGCTTATTATAGGGACGCAGCTCTTCTACTCTAAAAGGACTTATGATAAGTCCTGGGGTAATTGATCCCGATTATGAAGGTGAAATAAAAATTATAGCCAGTTCTCCAAAGGGTATATCAGTAATTTCACCAGGAGATAGAATAGCACAGTTACTAATAATACCCAGCCTACATGATAAATTTTCCAGTCGTACTGTAGAAAGAGGTTCCAAGGGATTAGGTTCCACAGGTGTAGATTGGGCTATGCTTTCTTTAAATTTAGATTCTCGCCCCATGCTAAAACTAAATATTCAAGGACATGAATTTAATGGGCTACTGGATACAGGTGCAGACCTTAGCATCATCTCTCGTCAAGAATGGCCAAAACATTGGCCATTACAACAAGCCACTCAAACGCTTCGAGGCCTAGGAGTGGCGACTAATCCCCATAGAAGTGCAATGGTATTAGATTGGAAGGATCCTGAAGGATGTGAAGGAACTATACAGCCATATGTATTGGATCATCTTCCCGTAAATTTATGGGGACGAGATGTCCTAGATCAATTAGGTTTGACATTAACAAATAACATCAACCAAAATGCACCCACTATTATGACTAGACAAGGTTTTAGGAAAGGAAAAAGATTAGAAAAACAAGAACAAGGTATAGCAGCACCAATACAAATAGATCAAGGAACAGACAGACATGGGTTGGATTTTCAGAAAGGGCCACTGAGACAATAAAAATTACTTGGAAATCAGAAAGACCAGTATGGGTTCCTCAGTGGCCCCTGACTAAAGAAAAGATACAAGCAGCCCATGACCTGGTCAAACAACAATTAGCAGAAGGACATATACAACCTTCTGTATCTCCCCATAATACTCCCATTTTTGTCATCAAAAAGAAATCTGGTAAATGGAGATTATTGCAAGATTTAAGAGCCATTAATAATGAGATGGTTATTATGGGACCTGCTCAATCAGGGATTCCTCAGTTGTCTGCTTTGCCAAAAACCTGGTATGTTTTAGTTATAGATATTAAAGATTGTTTTTTTTCAATTCCAATTCATCCTGAGGATAGTCCACATTTTGCATTTATTATCCCTGCACTGAATCATGAAGGTCCTGATCAGAGATATGAATGGAAAGTACTCCCTCAAGGGATGGCTAACAGCCCAACTATGTGTCAAATTTATGTTAACAAAGCAATCCAGCCACTTAGAAATCAAAATTCTGAACTACAAATATTTCACTATATGGATGATGTATTATTAGCACACAAAGATAAAAACATATTGCTGGAATGTTATGCCACACTTACAAACTTATTAAAAAATTATAATCTAGAGATAGCAATAGATAAAGTACAATTAAATTTTCCAATTAATTATTTAGGAGTTCTATTATCCTCAACCATGGTCCGTCCACCAAAAATTCAAATACGAGTAGATCAACTCAAATCACTTAATGACTTTCAAAAGTTATTAGGAGACATAAATTGGATAAGGCCTTATTTAGGTATACCAACAGGAGAGTTGGGACCTTTATTTGATATCCTAAAAGGTCCATCAGATCCAAACTCACCCCGAATGTTAACGCCTGAAGCAAGAAAGGCATTAAAAATCATTGAAACATATATGGAAAATATGCATTTGGATAGAATTGATATAAGTTTGCCTTTATTATTTATTGTACTACCAACAAAAAATATTCCTACAGGAGTATTTTGGCAAGAAGGTCCATTATTATGGATACATTTATCTTATTCTCCTAACACTATTCTTACTAGGTATCCTGAGGCTGTAGGACAATTAATACTCAAAGGAATAAAAGCAGCAAAGGGAGTGTTTGGAATTTCTCCCAATAAAATTATTACTCCATATACTATGAATCAAATTGATGAGTTAGCTAATGAGTTAAATACTTGGGCAATAATCATGTGCAAATCTAATGTTTCATTTGATAACCACTTACCATCTAATCCTTTATTGTCTTTTTGGTCATTGCATCCTGTAATTTTTCCAAAAATGACAAGAAAAACACCTATCATGAATGCTCCAAATATATTCACTGATGGGTCAAATAATGGTACAGCAGCAGTAGTTACCCCTGATCAAACTTTTACATTTTTAGTACCCAAACAATCAGCTCAAAAGGTAGAGCTTAATGCAGTTTTACAAGCTTTTGTGATGTTTAAAGATTCTGTATTTAATTTATTTTCTGATAGTCAGTATGTAGTTAATGCTATAGTATCTCTTGAAGATGCTGGTAGGATTTCCCCTTCTTCTACTGTTTTCTCTTTGCTTTCCACTATACAAAGTCTAATCTGGGACAGAAAAGATCCATTCTTTATAGGACATATCAGGGCACATACAGGATTGCCTGGAGCCCTTAGTTTGGGCAATGATTTAGCAGATAAAACTACACATGACATACATATTTTCTCTACACTAGAAGAAGCTATAAATTTTCATAAAAAGTTCCATGTCAATGCTAATACTTTACAAAAGCGTTTTAAAATAACTAAGGAACAAGCTAGACAAATAATAAAACAATGTCAAAATTGTGTGACCTTTTTACCACAAGTTAATCTTGGAGTCAATCCTAGAGGATTGATACCTAACCATATTTGGCAGATGGACGTCACACACTTGCCAGAATTTGGAAAATTAAAATATTTGCATGTTACAGTTGATACTTCTTCTGGATTTTTGATGGGCTCCCTTCATGCCGGAGAAAAAACTAAAGATGTTATAGCTCATTGCTTACAAAATTTTGCCACTGTGGGTGTTCCAAAACAGTTAAAAACAGATAATGCCCCTGGTTATACTTCTACCTCTTTTAAACAATTTTGCTCAACATTTGGCATTACTCATATAACAGGAATCCCATACAATCCACAGGGACAAGGCATAGTTGAAAGAGCTCATCAAACTATTAAAATGTACTTATTAAAGCAAAAAGAAGGAATTGGGAAGGGGTATATATTCCCCAAAGATAAACTTAAAATAACCCTTTTTACTCTAAACTTTTTAAATTTGGATTCATCAGGACTTAGTGCTGCGGAAAGGCATATGTGTCCAAAAAATGTACATAAGCCCAAGGTACTTTGGAAGGATATTCTAACAGGACAATGGAAAGGTCCTGACCCAGTAATTGTCTGGAGTCGGGGGTCTGTTTGTGTGTTTCCACAGGGAGAACAGCAGCCGATTTGGATTCCAGAGAGATTAACCAAGGTCCTGACCCAGTGATTGTCTGGAGTCGGGGGTCTGTTTATGTGTTTCCACAGGGAGAACAGCAGCCGATTTGGATTCCAGAAAGATTAACTAAAGCGATTTCTACAGACCAAAAAGAAGATGATTTGGCTCAAATCCATAACAACTGATATCCAAAACTCCAGTTTGGCTATTCTTACATCTGCAACAGAACCAGGATGCTTTTTTCAATATCTATTTTATTATTGCCCTTTGCCATATCATGAAGTTCTATTTTGTTTTTTGAGCTCATACAGACCTAGGTTAATGTTTTGCTGATCAGTTCTATTTTTTGATTATAGAGTTTTTAAACATTGCAATGGAGATTTCACCTGTAAAAAGTTATAAGGCCTTTACTATAATGTTATGTGTTGTATGTATTATATTATGTGTGCACACTTGTGTTTTGTGTTATATGTTTGAATGTACGTATGTCCATATATCATATATGATGAGCGCTCATGATAAAATGGATCCAAATATTTTTTTTCACGTGATTTATATGGTTTAATTTATATTGGGTAAACAACTGTTGAGGATTGTTTTAATATGTAAACAAAAAAGAAGGTTAACAGATCTGTTTGTTTACTTTCACCTTTCCTTTTCATTATATTTAATAATTCTCTTAAAGATAATGTAAATTGTTAAGAAAATTGTTTTCTTTTAGTGCCTTCTGTAATGTTACATAATTTTTTCTTTAGCCATTATTGCCAGAATTCCTATCTTCATCCCAGTGCCGGTGAAGACAATGTAAATTGTTAAGAAAATTGTTTTCTTTTAGTGCCTTCTGTAATGTTACATAATTTTTTCTTTAGCCATTATTGCTAGAATTCCTATCTTCATCCCAGTGCTGGTGAAGTCAAAGATAAAACCAATCTACAGCTTCTACAATAGCCATCACTGAACTGCTTGCAGAACTTGCCTGGACACATTATGAGCTCACCTGTATGCATTGTGAACTATCTGTTGGTGCAGCGACTTGTGGTAGTGTTGGGGTATTTTTGCTGATGATGTCACCGGTGGTACAATTTTTCAAAGGAGCCCTCAATTGGCTTAATGTCATGGCATTTTGCATCCTCCTCTACTAGTGATGGTCTAAAATTTGGGGGCCAACAGAGGTGAGGCAAAGAACCTCACCCCCCCACTGGTGCAAAGGCCTATCCACAAGTATGGCTGTATGCTGGACCGGTAGTCAGTGACGGGTATGATCCAATTGCAGTGGTACCAACCTAAGACAGGAGGCTGACGCCTAGAGGTCAGTTCATCCGATGACGGGTAAGGACCATATGTTGAATTGGACTGCCTAACAGGCACGGTCCCTAAGCCACATGCTTGTTGTTTAAACAGAGAGGGGGAGATGTTGAGAGCCACAGCCGAAGGGGCCCCAGCAAACTTCCAGCTGCCAGCAATCCAGCTGCCGGCTGATGATTGGCTCACAGCGGCCCCAGCAACATCTAGCTGATTGGCTCCTCGGCCCCAGCAACATCTAGCTGATTGGCTCCTCTGCGGTGATGCTCATTGGACTGTTTCCCTGCCCTTTCAGACCACGGAGCTGCTCATTGGGGGACTTTTTGGCTCTGCCCACGTGACCCAGCCAATCGGCCTCAAGAGCAGGAGGATTGTGGGAGGTGGAGAGAAGCTTGTGGGGGGGGAGAGACAGGCTTGTGGAAAGCCGGTGGTGGCAGTTGAGGCTCTGAGGGGTTTTTCCTGAGAGGCTGTTTGTTTGGCGTGTTTTGTTCTAAAAATAAAGTTAGTTTCTTTTGAGAAGTGGCTCCTGATTGTGCCCAGCCAGACTGCGGCAAGTATCTTCTATTGGTTGAAGCTAAGGATAATCCAATTGGCAAAGAATTGTTGGAAATATAATTTTCAGAGTTCCAGCTATAGCATCATAGAATACAATACACAAGGGCATATTTAAAGCTGAGAGACAAAAGAGATAAATAACTGGTCTGCATGGTATAACGAAAAAAATTAACCAAACAAATTCCTTTAAGTTTTAGATAACATTTTAAGTCCATTCAAATCCATCAGCATATCACAATTAAGTTGTATCCTTAGTATGAATGGTGGCTTTTAATAATGGCAAGAAATGGATTTTTACATAATTTTTATACTAGCCTCCAGGAAACCATATCCATTTCTAGTGGCTACTTTTCTTCCTCTTCCTGAAGTATGCTCCAGTATTACTCTGCACCTGAATGAGCAGATTGGTTTTTCTTTGTGAAGCATGTGCTTTATAAAGCCCAGTAAAAAGTGGAACAGCTGCAGATGGGTGTCTTGAAATTCCCAGAGAGATTGTTGAACAAGCAAGCCTCAGTGTGAGCAGAAAGGTTCTTAGATTTCTAGTACTCTCATTTATTTACTGAATCAGAATGATGTTGAGGCATTTAAATACTTCCTTTGAGAACTATGTAATAGGATCTTATGCTGTTTATTTGATGCCGACTCCATGGATTAATCTAGTGTTGTTTAGGCAACAAGACTAGATGGAGTGTAAAATTATTTCTAGTATCTGAACCTGACAAGTAATACTTTTCAATATTGTACTTATTCTAGGGGATATATATTTGAATTTCAATAAAAAATAAACTGAAATTTGTATTGATTTTCTAAGCTGAAAAAACAAAGGTTGGGACTAAATAAAGAAGCTCTACAAAAAGGAACCAGACCTGCTATAGCTCTAATATGATTGGCCAATAGCAATTATTTGACACTTTAGTGATGCTGCATATATAAATAGATTCATATGTTTGTTCCTGTTATTTCTGTAGGGGAAAGCCAATATAATTACCACTTACTTTTGATGGACAAGGAGATAATAAAAGAACTGGATAATTGTACAGTTAAATAGATTGCCAAGGGCTATATTATAAATGCATTGGATAATGGGCCATATCACAGTATTTGTGTGATGGGAGCAGATATATACATTTTACAGTACTCCTACCTTCTCTTCTAGTCTGCAAAATATAAAAATACTCAGAGGCATGCTTAAGAGATATGATGTCCAATTCTTAGATGTCAAAAACCTGAGACAAGTAGCTAACACTGGATGTCAAAGTGCTGTGTAAAATAATGCTGGTAGCTTGCAAAATAAGATTTAATCAGGATGAATTTTAGTGGGATAAATACAAAGGAAAAAAGAGATATAAGATGATTTCACAATAGGATGTTTAAAAAATGATTATGAAAACAAAATGTTCCAATGATGGAATGTGTCAACTAGTAAAAATCAGTTCCTCTTTGGCTACATTGTGCTGGCATTTAAAGCAACAGAGAAAAGAGTTCCACAACTCTTTATATGTGAAGCATGAGGTGAGAGGTGGTCTCTCTGATAATCAGCCATAGTCTGTACAATCCATTCATAACTAAATTTTGCTGTACCTTCCAGAGGTGCTATTCTGAGGTGTGTTGACAACCATAGCTAATTATTTAATCGTTGGCCAGTGAATGTTTCTTTCTTTCCCCCATCTCCAAGAGAAGAAGGCACTTAAGAGGGTTGGAGTAATGATGCAAGGAAGACAAAGGACTAGTAACTAAGGAATATATTTCTGGTCTTGTTTTATTTTCCTTCACCAAAGATCTTATACATGGATCTTAGGGAAAACTAGTAGAATGAGATCGCCCAAATTATGCTATGTACACATGAATATGCTATAGTTAATTTCGCCTTTATGCATATCTATAAAGAACCAATGAAGAAAAATCAAATAGAAGGAAGACTAATATAGTAGAGGGAGAAGAATGGGTGGGGGAGAGAGGAGGGAAAGAGGAAGTAATGGGAATGGAAATGGAGCAAATTATATTCCATGCATATATGATTATGTCAAAAGAACCCCACTATAATTTATAACTATAACTGTTATGGGTTAACTATGAGAATGTTCATAATTTAAATGATTGAGTCATGAGAGACTTTACATAACAAGTGGAGTAATCTAGAAGTAGAGTAATCTAGAAGTAGAAGTAGAAGTAGAAGTAATCTAGAAGTGGAGTAATCTAGAATGGCTAGAAGTAGATAATTGAGTGTTCCCCATCCTGGCTTATATTTTGACCCTGGTGAGCAGAACTATTTCTTTTTCTCCCTCCCCTCCCCCTCCCCCTACATCTGGGTGCCATTTCCTAAGGTATTTTCCTCTACCATGCCCTTTTGCTTTGATATTCTGTCTCACTTCCTTTCCAAAGATATGAAGTCAGTCACCATTGACTGAACCTCTGAAACCATGAGCCAAAATAAACTTTTCTCCCATGATGTTGTTCTTGTTAGGTCTTTAGGTCACAGTGATATAAAGCTAACTAAAGCAATAATGTGCTGATAAAGACATTTTTACTAGAATGTTAGCAGTGAAGCTACACTTGGTTTTTTTTTCCTCTGTTGACAACAATAGCAGCTGTAATAATTCTCATTTTCTAAGTAATAACTGTATGCCAAGTACTATACCAAGTACTCTATTTGCTTTATTTAATTCAATTAGCACAATAACTTATTGTGAATATGAGTGCACCAAGACTTAGAGATGTAAGAAATTTGTCAGAGCTACCTAACTATTTAGTGGTGGAGCTAGAGCTTAGATGCAAACTATCTTACTCCACAGAAGCAGCTCTACCTATGGTTTGGAAATACTCATGCATTAGATTTTGGTGGACTTGGTTTCTAGGGCAGGTCTGACATAACAATGTGAAGAAATGTTTCACTTTTCTAGGATTGCACAAATTGGATTGGCTGAATGGAATGATCAATAATGGTGTCTTGTCAGTCTAATCCTCTAAATCTAAAGTTTGTTGAGAATTTGAATGCCTTTCTTCTTTAACTCTATGAAGTGAAGAATAAACTAGAAGCTGTCTGTATTTCAACAAAAATTATTTGTTACTTTTAATTATACATGAAAGTAGAATATATTTTGACATATCATAATACATGGAATGTAACTTCCCATTCTTGTGGTTTTACATGATGTGGAGTTACACTGGTGGTGTATTCATATATGAACATAGGAAAGTTATATCTGATTCATTCTACTGTCTTTTTCATTTCTCATCCTACCTCCAATTTCCCCATCCCCCTCTGTCCCAATCTGGTGAACCTCCACTTCTCCCTCCCCTACCCATCTTTGTGAGAAAGCATCTGCATTTCAGAGAGAACAGCGGGCCTTTGGGTTTTGGGGGCTGGCTTGTTTTACTTAGCATGATAGCCTCCAGTTCCATCCATTTTCTGGCAAATGCCATAATTTCATTCTTCTTTATGGCTGAGTAATATTCCATTGTGTATACGTACCACATTTTCTTTATCCATTCATCTGTTAAAAGGCACCTAGTTTGGTTCCATAACTTACCTATTATGAATTCAGCATCCATGAACATTGATGTGGTTGCATCACTATACTATGCTGATTTTAAGTCATTTGGGTATATTCCAAGGAGTGGGATAATGGGGTTAAATGGTGGTTCCATTCCAAGTTTTCTCAGGAATCTCCATACTGCATTCCAGAGAGGCTGCACCAATTTGCAGTCCCACCAGCAATGTATGAGTGTACCATTTTCCCCATACCTCCCAAACATTTATTGTTACTTGTAGTCTTTATAATTGCCATTCTGACTGGAGTAAGATGAAATCTCAGTGTAGTTTTAATTTGAATTTCTCTAATTGCTAGTGATATTGAACATATTTTCATATATTTGTTAACCATTTTTATTTCTTCTTCTGTGAAATGTCTATTCAGTTTCTTTGCTTATTTATTGATTGGGGTATTTGGTATTTGGTATTAAGTTTTTTGAATTCTTTATATATCCCAGATATTAGTGCTCTATCTGAGGTTCAGGTAGCAAAGATTTTCTCCCATTCTGTAAGCTGTATACATTCTTGATTGCTTCCTTTGCTGTGAAGAAGCTTTTTTTTTCAGTTTGATACCATCCCATTTATTATTTTACTTTTTGAGCTTTAGAGTCTTGTTGAGGAATTTGGTTCCAAGATGATATGATGGATATTTTGGCCAACTTTTCCTTCTAGTAGGCACAGGGTTTCTGGTCTAATGCTTAAGTCCTTGTTCCATTTTGAGTTGAGTTTTGCATAGTTAAGAGATAGGGGTGTAATTCCATTTTTGTTACATATGGATTTCCAGTTTTCTCACCACCATTTGTTGAAGAGGCTATCTCTTCTCCAATGCGTGTTTATGGCCCCTTTGTCTAGTAAGAGTTAACTGTATTTATGTGGGTTTGTGTCTGTGTCTTCTATTCTTCTATTCTTCTATTCTATTCTTCATTGGTTTTTATGTCTGTTTTGATGCCAACACCATGCCATTTTTGTTATTATAGCACTGTAGCAAAACCTGATACATTGGATATCACAAACTCAGCATCTGATTTCAAAGTTTAAGGTCTGGTATTGGAATGCCTCCTAAGAAGCTGTCTCTTTGAAAGTTATTACTCCTAGGGGAAACTTTTAGTGCCAATATCCCCAGATTTCAAGGCAAGAAGTAATAACAATAGATATGATCAATTACTTGGTATCATTTTGAAGAATGATATCATTAAATGCAAAAATTAGAGTTATTTCTCCTTGAGGTGGATCACAAAATTATTTTAAGACATTTGATTTTTTAAAAAATCTTATAGATATGTCAGAGGATGCCAAATGGGATTGTGTTTAGTTCCTCAGAACTTTGGCTAGAGTGGAAAAGCTGAAAAAAAAAGTGATAATTGCCTACACATTCTATTGAGAGCCTCTGGCTAAAATTATCAGAAACCTTTTATACAGTACAAAGAGTCAATGACTGGGAGGAGGGTCAGTGGGGTGTTCAGTGGTATTGCTAGTGTTGGGGGAGCTGGTTATATGAATATGTCAACTCTACACAAATTCAATGAGCTTTATTTTTTATGTTGAATGTTCTTCTATATTTATGCTCTATGTCAATAAAATTTTTACTAAAAAATGTATGAAAAAGGTTAAGATACTAACAACCCCAATCAATTGCATCCAGGATATAGAAGAATAAATATTTGAAAACGTTACTGAAACAATTATTAAGGTAGAAAGTTGTCAATCTGATAGGAAGTGCATGAAACTTTTCATGACTCCCCCCCCAGCAGTGTATTTAAGCCTTCCATACTTTGTATCTTGTGTATATTTTTTTGTACTGATCAAAAGACTGAAAAATTATACCAGGATAATTTCAGTGAAGAGATTTTGGCAGAAAAAAAAAAAAAACAATTAGAGAAGTTGAAATGGCAAAACGAATTTACTCCTAAGATATTCTAGACTCTGAACCTCCCCTCCCCTGAGAATCTGCATTTAAAAATAAGACCTTTGGGAAAAGCAATGCTGAAAATAAAAACAGAAAGAAATCTTAAATGATAAAATATGAGGCATCAGGAAGGGTGATACTTGAGGTCCAAGATTTTTTTTTCCAGATAAACTTGATTCTGCTTTGTCACAGATCAACCTTTTCTATACTTGGTAGTTTTTTTGTAAAGACTAGAGGTCCAATATTTTATAAATACTTATATACAATTAATAATTTGTCTATATAGTTGAATAAATAACATGCAATACATCAGGAACATTTTAAAATTATGTTGGGTAGAATTTACACTAAATCATTCATTCATTCAACAGATTTCCTTTTGTGCACTTATGATGTCCCAGTCAGAGTGGACAGTGCCATGAACGAAATGAGAGACAAAGTCTCTTCCCTCATGGAATCTTAGATTTGACAAGGGACTAGGATATTTAGAAATTGTTGACCAGATAATTATTTTATGAAAATCCTGATCAATGCTGTAAAACAAAATGTAAGTACTTATTTTTTTTGAAATGGTATTTTATTTTATGTTTTTAAATTTATTATAATTAGTTACACATGACTATAGAATGCATTTTGACACATTGTACACAAATGGAACACAATTTCTTCTTCCTCTGGCTGTACATGGTGCAAAGTCACACTGGTAGTATAGTCATACATGTATATAGGGTAATAATGTCTGTCTCATTCCACCATCATTCCTGCCCCCACACCCCCTCCCCTCCCCTCACTCCCCTCTGCCCAATCCAAAGTTCCTTCATTCTTCCCTACCCACCCCATTATGGATCAGCATTTACTTCTCAGAGAAAACTTTCAGCCTTTGGTTTTTGATATGGTATTTTAAAAGGCCCCAAAGTATGTTTACAGTGAGCATTGGATATCACAAACTTAGCATCCGATTTTCAAAATAAAATTACAAATAAAAATGTCACACAACTCGGCTTTACTTACAGTTGCACTCAATATTTATTCCTTTGTTGTATGTCAAAGAGGTTTATTAATATTATCTATTAACATATCTATTACTGCACATCTGAGGCTTTGACAAAAGTTCCTTCTCTTTTGAAAATACTTTTTTAAAAAAAATTATTGATTGTCTTGTGAAAGTTGTGTTACCATAACTACAAAATAATTATATTTGGATCATTTGTCCTTAATTGACAAAGAGGATGTGATGAAGCAAGAATTGATTGTTTTGCCAATAATTGGTTTAATTTTTAAATGAATCAATGTTAAAGTTACTTTTGAATTATGACCTTCTATTTAGCTTCTGTTTAAATGTAATGCATAACTGAAAAATGTTTAGACAAAAATGGAGAAATTATACATTGTTCTCCTTTCAATGTTGGAAAAATCAAAATCCTAAAAGACATATATTTTCATCTCTGCATTTTTCAAACTGCCTAGTACACTTATGTAAAACAATTATAGATTTCTCAGAAATGAGGTTACAGGATTACTAATTGTTGAAGTTGGACCCAAACATCCAAATTACAAACTCAGAATTACATTGTCTCTAGATGGCTTATTCTGAGCTTTTTGAGTAAAAAGATAATTTATTAATATTAAAGTCCACTAGACAATTTTTTTTATTTTCTTGCCTAAATGTTATCATTCTTTCTATTAAAATATTGTGTTGATATCAATCAGGAAGATATCCAATAATTTCAAACCAGTTCATGAAGAGCTATTTAATCAGCCATTAATTGCCATTATTCTGTATATTGTCTTAAATCCTTTTCTGAGGAAAGTTTGACAACTCAACTTTACAATATATTTTATATAGTTAAATTTGTCTCATTTCAAATATTACACAATGATCTATTTTTTTCCATTTGGTAACCCTTATGATTTTTTACTCACTGGTCAACATGACCAAATTCATTTGGAAAATTGGTATTCATTTCTGTTATTTACTTCATGAGACTTCATTGCAAGGAAATAACAAGTATTCCCTTTTTTCATCTTTTTGCAGATTTTTTTCCTAATATAACTGTGTATTCACACTAGAAATTCCCTAAGTCATATCAGTCTGTGACTGAAGGTGAACAATGATAGATCATTGATAGCTTTTCTATCAGTGATAATTAAGAACCTTTAGCACCAACTCATCTGCTTTACCTCACTTCCTCATTTTCTTGTCAAGATATTTTCTGGAAGTCCTTGGTACTTCTAGGTCAAATCAGAAACTATAGACTTGGGTGTGTGTCTTGGGCTCTCCTCATCTTTTCATGGCTACCTTCTTTCCTAATTTTAGAGGTTATCTATGAAGTCACTTGAAGGTGGTCCTTCATCACTGCTCTATTTTCAGCACCTTTTACCAGAGCCTTGATATCTAGGTCAAGGGGTTTGAAAGCAGGGATTCACAATGAAGAACTTTCAAGGTGCCAAAATTTCATGTTCCTTAGAATTCTTTTGGAAATGAAAGGTAAAAAATGATTATGACTAATTCTGTTTCACATTTTATTACATGGGTACTAATGCAATGTTTCTTATGACATCAATATCACTCATAATCCTTTAAAAGAGCAAGTTAAACTACTTCCTGCATCCCTATATCACTTTTATAATATGTGGCATGTTGCTATGTGCCTTGGATTGGAAAGTTTAGACAAAATGCCATCTGGCCTTCTCCATCTTGATACCTTCAGCATCCCCCAGGATGAATAACAGACCACACAACATAAAAAATATGCCATATGAATAATCTCAATTATTCTTAGTAGCTTCTCCCACAGCTTGATGACATAGAAGTTGAGTCCAGTTTAACAATACAAATAAGGGGGTTCTCTTTACCATCATACCTGCCTCTCATGCTCAATTCATTTTTAAAACCATACTGTGATTTGCCATTTTTTCCTGGACAAGGCTCTTAGTTTAGAGCTCTGGTGTATCATTTTTCAAAATTCTGATAACATTTATGTTTTTAAAAATATTTTTCACTTTGAAATAATCAGAGACTTATAGAAAGTTTTGAGTATAGTATAAATAACTTTTTTTCTGAACTATTTGAAAGTAGTCATTAACCTGATGACCATTCAGCCTCAAATACTTTAGTACACATTTTGTATAAACAATAACATTATCCTATATAGTAATAGTATAAACATCAAAATCAGAAAATTAACCTCAATACATCACTGCCATTTAATTCTCAGACTCACTCAAATTTATTCAGTTGAGCCAATAATAAATTTTATAGGAAAAGGAATTATATTAGGATCATGGGGCACATTTATATCACATCTTTTTAGTCTCTTTCAGTTTTGAACATTCCCTCATTCTTTTCATGACTATCATGACCTAGACAAAAAGAAAAAAAAAAACAGCAAAGAGAACAATTTATAGTATATAATTTAAAACCACATTAAAACTTGTTAGACATAGCCAAACTAATAATAAAAAAATTAAAAGATAGTAAGTTGGGAGACCAGGAAAGCTTATAGGTTCTAAGAAGACTTATTATACTCATGGTCCAGCCCAGAATCATGGAAGAAGGAAGATTCTTTTTTCAAAAGTTTCATTTCTCATGAAAGCTCATAAAGGTTACATTTCTATATTAAAACATTTTCTCTATTCTCAAGTTCAACTCCTTCAAATTTATACACTCACTCCAACCACTCTAGCTTCTTTTCCAGCTTCATATACAGAGAAAGAGAAGAGTGAAACTGTAAATGTGACCTTCTTCAACAAAATAGAAGACGTACAGATAGCCTCTTAAAAGCACAATATCAATAGATGAGCACCTACATTTTTAGGAAATATGAGAAGTATAAAGAAATCTAAGTTATTAAATCTTAATCACAAGAGGATATAACAGAATATTCCAAGATAAAAGGGGATGTAGGAAGTTAGGATAGCCGGGTGTTTGTGATTTATAATATTAATCTTTATAATATTAATCTTCAGGAACCAGAAGGTTAGAAGAAATAGACCAAAGTGAATTTGAAGTAGCTACTTACCACAGCTGACTGATCAGTATCATCTATATTAGTTCTGAATGAGTAATATCCTCTATAAACTTCCAAAGAGAGAAGGGTACTGATGTCTAAATTTTGTAACAGATAGTGAGAACCAAATTATAGCAACAATTCTCAAGACCTGAAGCTTTAAAGCAGAAATTTTCCAAGTATGGTACTGAACAACATTAGAATCACCAGAGAATTTGAGAGATGTATAAATTTTTAGTCTCTTTGTGAGATATACAGAGTGAGAAAATTCAAGGTGGTGCCCAGAAATTCATATTCAATCTATGTTAATTCCCTTCCATGTAATTCTGATATATGCTCAAATTTGAGAACCATTGATTTAAGAATAACTTGTAAATGAATTTACTCACATGAACAAACTGTCCAATTATCTAGGTTAAAAATTCCACATGGATAAAATAGACATACAATAAAATCCATGCCATTTGGGGTCATAACTCTTAGTTAAGTTACAAAGCATAGTTTATGGTATTTTTAAAATTCAAGACAATGAAAAGATGACATTGAACAGTCAGGTTAAAATTAATTGCCGATTTTATAGAATTGAATATCCTTAATGCAGTTACTAGAGAAGAAAAGATCACTTCTTCCTGGTGAGATTAGGAAAAACTACTATGAGGAAGTATCGGTTTGGCTTTTTAGGAAAATATTGAATAGAAGACAGAAGGAAGGTTTAAGAGGGAACTTTTACAAATAGCCCATGGCAAGATGGTTTCATGGGTGAATTCTATCAAACATTCAAGAGGAATTAATATCAATCCTTCTTAAACTCATCCAATAAAAGAGGGAACACTTATAAACTCTTTTTATGAAACCTGTATCACCCAAAGACACCACAAGAAAAGAAAACTATAGGTCAATATTCCTAATAAACAGCTGTAAAAACTTGCATACCAGCAAGTTCTGGAGATCTATCATATAGCAATGTGACTCTAGTTTTATGCACCTGAAATTTACTAAGAGAGTAGGTCTAAAGTATTCTCACCACACACACACTCTCTCTCACATACATGCAAGAAAATGCTACCTATGTGAAATGAACAATATGTTAAATTAGTTTATTGTGTTGTTTCATAATGTGAGTATGTGTGTGAGTATATATGTGTGTGTATATATGTGTGTGTATATATATATATATATATATATATATATATACACACACATATATATATACACACACATACATATACACATATATATGCAGCAAAACATCTAATTGTATATGAAACATATACATTTTATATTTGTCAAGTATACCTCCATAAAGCTTAGGAAGGCAGACATTAAATCACAAAAACAAAACATTTTTAGACATCATAAAAATGAGCCTTGTTCACCAAAATAGACTTGAATGAAGTTCTGAGTATTTTAAGTGCAGAAAAGCTGAAGAGACTGATAAATTGAAGCAGAATGTTCATGTTCATTGAAGACACATGGAAAAGGCTTTTCCTTGAACTTGAAAGGAGAGGGTGGTCTGGATAACCAGTCCTCCCAATACTGCAAATGGATATTTATTAATTTAATAAATAATACATCTTTTTTATGTGTCAACTATAACTAAGTCACTGTATTAGATTCCAGAAATATAAAGTTGAACTAGACATGGACTGAACAAATTTGCTACTACTTTTAATGGAATGTTAAGGAGCTAAATTATAATATTCAGCATGACAGAAAAAGAGAAGAGGTAAAAGGATGACTTTATTTTAGGATGTTTTTGTGTCATCTTTGGAAGAGTAGTAATCTGCCAGTATAAAATAAAATTAGTTCTGAAATTAAAAAAAATTATTTTCTAGGCTCACCTGCTGTTCCAGCCTTATATAGAATTATGGTACATTTTCTAAATCTTCCCTAAAAAATGAGAGAAACCCATCTTCAGTCAATCTGTCATTTATGGTTGCTCTATTGCTTGGATATTCACTATCTTTAGCTTCTAAAAAGTAGAAATTGTAGAGGATGGGAAAGAGAAGAAAAGTGATTTCATTTAGCACTGTATTCTGTGTGTAGTTACTGATTTGGGAAATTGCAGCAGCCATGACATGACAGATTTTTAGTGTTATTCAAATTGCCTTCTGAAGTGCAATTCTTTTGTATCATAGAAATATTCCTGTGTGAAAGTGATTAGGAAAACATGAAGAACTATATTCCTTCCTTATATAATAACTAGTTTGTTCATGATATTAAGATAGATCTGGTTTTTCATTTATTTCTCTTGAAATGACACTTGTTTTTTACATTGGAAAGCACTGTTTTTAATCAGTACATATAATGTCAGCTTTCCCTTTTTATGAAGATAAATCTTTTCTTATCCCTTTACTTAACTACATATCTCTTATGGTTATTCAGAAGCTCACTTATTCCACATCTATGGGGACATTACAGAATTTAAAAAGTGTACTTCATGTTCAAAAGGTTTTCTGTTCACCAGAACTCAAATTCAACATAGTAGCCATCATTTACCTTTCTCATCAATTTGATCTTCTCTGATTCATTTTTTTTTCATATTTTTCTGCTCATTCTCACTTCTTATATGAATAATGGTTATACCTGGGACATGCAATAAGCATCCTCTCCTCCTATAATGAATCAGAGGGAAGGAGGGAGGGAGGGAAGAAAGAAACAATGGAAACTGAAATGTGTAGAAAGATGACATCCTTTATTTTAAATATGGCCTATTAAAGTATTCTCTTGGATATATGACTTTCTAAGGCTTATTTTTCCCTTTGAAGAAGAACACTTTATGTCAAGTATGGAAAAGGGGATCCTTTATTAATATCAATAGTATTGAAACTGTTTATCCTACAAATTTGTTTTACTAAAATAGTCTATAGAATGTTACTGTCTTCTAAAGAGGAGGAAGCATACCAGCTATCAAGTTATTGTCTCTCAATTGTTACAAGGTTTCAGAAATTATGAGGGAGGTGCAAGAAAAGAATGAATTAAAGAAATGATAAAAATTCAATGTGCTCTTATTTCCACATTCATTCATATAAAGTAATTTGGTAACCAATTATATATTTATATACTATGTGCTAATAACAAAAAGAAATGCTGTTGGCATTTTTAGCTGATATCCACTAATGACAGATATCTTTTTCTCTAAATTTTCTTTGGAGCAATGCAGTTCCTGTGGAAGAGTTTTATTTCCTATATAATTCTAAAAGAATGACAAATTCTTCCAAAGTTCCTTTGAGTGGAGTGGACATGTTGACTATTAATCATGATGATTTTTGACATAACCTTAGAGAAGAGAAAAGAATGTTTGAAGGGTGGGAAATGGTTTCATCTATTTAGGGAGATAGATAGGTTTGACTTGAGCTGTCATTTATATGAATGTGTGCTATAAAGGGCCCGATTTTGATGCTAGTCAAAAGCACCTGACAAGAGTAATTACCCATCACCAGTCCTCTTGGACATTGCACATAGTTTAGTTCTGGTGGCTGGAGCAAGTGGCAGGAAAACAGTGTCTTTGCATTGAAAATGGTTATTTTGTCTAGCACAGGAAAAGAGAAATGAACAACATAAAATTGATGCAATTTAAGAGTTTTTGTTAATATTCAACAACCAAATTTTTGTAAATTTTGAAACTACTAAGTGCCAGGAAATTATACTAAGAATGGCTCCACTCTGAAGGAGAAATAAAAGTGTAAGTACAAAGAAGGACATTATAACCAGTGTGATAAGTATAGCAATAGTACTTTCTATATATGCAGGCCAGTCACAGAAAACGTGATTAACTTTCCAGGAGGGAGTAGATTAACAGGGAATTCATCTGTACTGAGTTTTGAAATATCTTTTACTGTGCCAGGTGGACAAAGGAGTGAAAAATATTCTAGACAAAGGAAACAGTATGTGCAGAGACACCAAGATGTAAAGTAGTTTGATATGTTAGTAAAAACTACAAGTGGTTCAGTGTTCTTAGAG
The DNA here is from genome assembly GCF_047511675.1 of Marmota flaviventris. NCBI lineage: Eukaryota > Metazoa > Chordata > Mammalia > Rodentia > Sciuridae > Marmota > Marmota flaviventris. The sequence goes on along the minus strand of NC_092518.1, from coordinate 16,891,990 downwards.
GGTAAAATGTGAGGGTTAATTAAATACAATGTATATCCTCTTGCTGAGGCCCAGAAGAGTCTGTTAAAAGTTAGTTTGAAGAACATTAAGAAGAAAGGCTAGCAGCCAACCACAGTCCTGCCATACTATTCTAACCCCTTTACTTTTCCAATGCAGTTGGGCTTATGAGTCAATATTGAATGTTGTCCCCTAATGAAGTGTAATAACAGTTTGAAGACGTTAATAGAACATGGATAAATATGATATGCTTGAGACCAAAAGGAAACAGCAGTATATTCAATGCTTTCTGATCAAATTGTTTTCTGAAATATTTAAAAAGAAAAAAAAAAATAAGTAAAATCACTTGAGAAGCCCTTTAGGGGATAAAAAAGAGAAAATACAGTTCTGAACCTGTTCTAATGAGAGATCTATCTATGCAGATTCATCACTCTTATGTAGATAAAGGGATAGGAACAAGTGGCTAATGGAAAATTCCCAGGGTTCCAAATTAACCACTTAGCAGAATAAAACTCTTGGAGGATGAGTTGTCCTATGTGCATCATGTCCCCCTTATTGTTATTTTTTTAAATCACACTGCTGAGTACAAGAACAAGGGCAGGATGTTAAAGTTTGTGGACTGAAGCCATATCAAGAAAGTCAGTTTGCTTCTGGCAGGAACTTTGCTTCACTAAGACAAACAGAATAGGATGTGATAAGGTCCTATCTAGGATGATTTGAGGAAGTATATAATTAAAGACATTTGGCACCAGAAATTATAAATTTTCAAGACAAGTTCTGACCTTCACATAAGCTAATAGGCACCAGTGTTTCTCTCCATGTGTAGAAGGAAAAGTACAGTTAAAGCATATAATTGATTGATAACCTTCTTCACTGGGCTTTTATAAGTATATTATATGAGATAATACATTTAGAATCTTTAGTATAATGCCTGGCACAAAGCAAGTGTTCCATGTAGTATAGTAGCTATCTTATTTTTTATCCCAGCATTAGTTCTACTTTAAACAGTTGAGGCTCAAAGTAAGAGATATTATTATTATTATTATTATTATTATTATTATTATTATCATTATTATTATTATTATTTTTACTTGGGATGAAAATCACTTGGGTATCTATTACAAATGGATAAATTGGTAGAGGATCTATAATTCAGTGCTGATCTCAGAAACACGTCAGGACTATGTGGGCAGACTAGGGGGTCATTTTCCAAAGATGGCAGTCCACAACACTCTATGCTGCCTGGCACAGTAGCACATGCCTATAATTCTAGAGGCCTGGGAGACTGAGACAGGAGAATCATAGATTCAAAGCCAACCTCAGTAATTTAGCAAGAGCTTGTCTCAAAATTTTTAAAAAAAGCAACAACAACAAAAGACCTGGGGATGTGGCTCAGTGCTTAAGCATCCCTGGGCTCAATACCTAGTACCAAAAGTACCAAAAAGGGGGGGAAACACTGTATGCTTTAGTGTTTTAAAGGGCACAAAAATCTTAATAATGTATTAATTTGTCATTTTTATCACACCAGCAATAAGTTCTGATGGCGAATCAGTGCCTCCAAACCCATAACATCCCTCTCCATGTGGTAATAGAATATTTGGATGAGAGGGAGAAGGCAAAATAACCAACCTTTATAGTGTTGATTAAGTAAAATCAAATATGATGATGCTTTTTAAAGAGTTTGAAGTGCTAGTAGAATGTAATAGGATATTTTGCATTAAGTGTACTTCCCCTGATAATTCATTTATTAAAATGGCAATTTTCAACATATCCTGTATTAGGGACTATTTGATATAAACCCATTTAAAGAAATTCAGGTTAAAAGTGAGTATTCTGCAAGGATACAAAGATTCTCTTGGAATGTGACTGCTGGAGTATTGTGTATCTTCACAGATTAAAATCACATTTTGTAACCTGTTTTAAGGTTTAAGTTTCAATAAAGCCATCTTCTTAAGAGATTCATTTAGAATTAAATGAATGTTAATACATGCAGTTTTATAGGGCTGTGGGTGCCATACCATTGGCTGTGAAATATCTCATCACCTGATTAAGATTGCACAATATTTTAGATGTCATCCATAGCAGCCATCTTGTTTAGTAAGATTTTCCACTCATGCTTTGTTGAAATTATAGTCGTCTTAAATTTTCTCACTTATGACCTTTCAAGGACAGATTATTTGGTCACTAGGTTGTGTTAATTGATGTTAACATTGTTGCTTATTTCAGTTCTTCATAATTTATAGGTGAAATGTGTAGGATATACCTGCACACAGATGTGTTGATCTAATGTCCAAGGACAGCAAACTCTACCTTTTTCCTTGTTATTTAAATATCTTTAATTCCTGTCTCTGATGGCTTCCCCTGTCACCTCATGAATAAGTAGGGCTAATACTGGCTGCAGCAAAATCACACTCCCCATTTATCATGCTAATTGCTGTTTAATGAGGAGAGGCCTGAGGCTGGAAGACTTGTGTACCTGGAGTCCTATTGGAGTGGAGTTTATTATGGTAATTAATACAGCCTGCAATAATTAAAATGCTTTACTACATAGGTACTGTATTTATCATAAGGATACACTATAGCAAAACTTTTGAGGGTATTTTAAAGAGCAGTTTTGAAAATCAAGTTTTTAAAGTTTTCTTTAGGAGTAATTGTAGATTGGGATCAAATTTTCAGATATTTCTCCTCAGAGCAGGACTTGGCCACACCATTGGTGGAGACCAGTTCATAATGAAAATGTGGGACAAATGAAATTTAAAAAAATAAAAAATAATAATGAAAATGTGGACCTCTCATTCAAAATGCATAACAAAGGTATTATAAAAGTACTAAAATATGGTCTGGGTTTATGGCTCAGTGTTAGAGTGCTCTCCTAGCTCATGTGAGGCACTGGGATTGATCCTCAGCACCACATAAAAAAGCAAAACAAAAAAAATAAAGGTTTGAAAAGTACTAAAATATGAAACTTTTTTCTTCCACATATCCTCTGCTCATATGCATGCTTCATTGTCCATTGGATTTACTTACAAGACATAAGTTCAAAGACAAAATTAATAATAATCTCAAGATGTCAACAGCATGAGGCTCACCCAAGTGTGTTATCCTCTGTAACTGCACAGATCAATTGCTCTTCTATGAAGCTGTCCTGACCTCAGACAGCAGAAGTATAAAGGCAAGCCACTTTTAGAGTTAAGTCTAATTTCATGCCAGACCTTATAAAAGTATGAAAGAACCCCAGCCAAATTTTAGACAACAGACAGCTGGAACTGAGGTTGGGAAAAACCTCAGGAGGGCAATCAGAACAATGCAAATGAACCAGCAATAAGACTAGGAACTTGTGTGTCCACAAGGAAGCTGACTATATGATTCCTGTTAAGGCAGGAGGTAATTCCAAGACATTGTTATCAAAAGCTCCATCAGTGTCCTGGATCCAACAATGAGGACATGGTTTTGATAAAAAGGAAAAAGATGTTTTATTGCTCTACTAGCAAAGGAGAAACGAAGGGGACTCGTATCCCAGAGGCTGTGATTCTGCTAATTAGGGGGAACAGGGGACTTTTAAAGAGGTGACTCCAAGGCTACATTCCATGTGCTCTCTGTGAGTCACTTATTAATTTGGGAAAATCATTTCTGAGATCTTCTGGCCATCCCCAAATTAGAATTTCTTCTTCCTGTGTGTTTGCTCAAGGTCAGATAACTCTGTGTAGCATAGGGAAGAAGGGTGATCTTGTTTCCCCTGAGATTAGGCAGGAGTAGGGAGAGAGGAAGAGAAAGAAACATGCCATTTTAATAAATTGCAGTTGCAGAGAAGGAAGGGTTATGCTCAAAGCATAAAGTGGACTACTGTTACATGGTGATCCACTTTATGCTCTATGATCCCATCAGAGTCCCTAGGAGGGAACAAAAGAGCTAAAATAAGAAAATGATGAGTACTTGCAATTTACCTATAATTAAAGGTAGCTACTACATTACACAAAAATGCTTGCATGCACCAACTGATAATAGCAAATTTTTCTACTTTCCATTTTTCCCCTTCATATAAGTTTTGAAATATTTCATTTGAATAAGAATATTCCAAAATGTATTAAATAGGTTGACTGGTTTATGTTCAGGTAAAATTGAGTTTCTCTTTCTGTGCTTACTTTGATGACTAATCTGTTTATTCAGGTGAATTCAGTCAGACTTAGTACATTATCCCACACATAAACAGTGGTCAGTAGATGTTTATGGAAATAATTATATATAATTTACTCTTTACAATGACTGACTAAGGCCTCTTAGTAATATGTTCTCAGGTACTGAACATTCATTGTCAGAGTACTAATGGTACTCTACTTCTACAATGAAGTGGTGGTTGGATATAGTCCAAACATGAAGAACCAGTAATAAATAAGCAAACAACAGCTCAACTGAGAGATTGTTCTGCTCCAATTTCCTGATGTAGCTTGTGATTTCAGTGAAGGAATAATATCTTCTTGTCACAACATCATTTGTAATAATAGTAACTTAATCACACAGAATCCCTTGTGAATGTCCAACTACCCATACTTAAATTCCACTAAGTGAGTTCTTTTATAAGTTCTGAAAATGAAACTGTAAAGACAAATAGCATTTGGAATAATTTTAATGGCTTGATGGAGAAAGACATTCTTTCTCTCTCTCTCAATATATAAATATACATATAAATAAATAAATATATATATATATACACACACACACATACATACATACATACACATACATATACATACAAATAGTGCCTAAGCAGTACTAGACCCTGGGAACGTAACAGGAATGACATTTTCTCATGGAATTTGTAGACTGGTAGACTCTTAGAGTAATGCTCAATATTGTGAATCTCAATCAGGTCCATAGGCCTGTGCTTTAAGAAGAATCATGCATTTGAAGATAGAATCGAACTGTAACTTACTCTTAGAGCAACTAACATAATCTTGGCCAATTTCTAACAGTTAATTATTTCAAGTGAATTCTTCATTAGTTAAAGGAAGAAGAAACAATAGGAGGAGAAAAAGTCAATAAATTTCTAAGTTGGACTAAGTTTGATAAGTATAAAAATGAAGCATAGTTAATAAAGTACAAAACAAAAGATTTCCTGTTAACTCATAGTTATTATACATCATCATTAGAGAGGAGACTTGCTGCTCTCTGTAATAGATTAATAGCCTGGGCATTTGTCTCTTTGACCTCAGCAGAAGTAAAAGCACCAGGCAATAGAAGCAGAAAATGGAGTAAAAAGAAGTACTATCCACTATTTCATCTGGGCAGGGAAATTAAAAAGAGGAAGCACTTAAATTGTAGAGGAGAATGTGAAAGGGAAGGATGTTGCTCTTTTCTTTCCCTTGACAGTTCTACCCTTTGAGAACCAGCTGGCAGCTCCTGGGTCACTAGGCTTAGTCATTCCTCCTTTCAATTAAGAGAGCATCCTATTAACAGGGAGATGGAGTGGGGTGAGCAACTTCAGAGAGAGAGAGAAGACAAAGAGAAGGAGAATATTTTTTCACACGGAGAAAAACACACATCAGTCAGGAAACTGGGAGTGATATTCAAAGTAATTCCTGCCCTTATTATTTTTATTTTAAACATTGTGAAAGGAAACATTGTTTCAAACAGTTTAAAAAACAATGGACATCAGGCTTTGAAATATAAACCATTATCTGGAGAATTTACATTCTTTTGATGGACTTGTAAATAAATTGAGATATTTGACAGTATATGAGCAAATATCTGAGGTGTTTGTTTAAAAGAATAAACATGACTTTGTGCTGTTGTCAGAGAGGAAAAATTGGATTAAAGGTACCATGGGTTTTCCATATGATTTTCCCAGAAACTCATCCACTATTTACGATTTTACTGTATGTTAAATAAATGTAAGTGCATCTCAAATTATTATAACATTTATATAGCCATGAGAAATTTAAAAATATGATCCAATAATTTGTCACAAGACCCATACAGGTGTGTGATTTCATTATTAAAATACTCATAAAAAATGAATGTTGCTTTCTGTTGTTGTGTATCAAACTGAAAAAGTGAACAAAACTCTTAAATTTATTTTCAAATGTAATCAGATGTTATGATATAATAAAAAGATATATTTAGTGTTTATCCTTGGTTCCTGACATGGAGCTTCTAGAACCTTTAAATTTCCTGACTTATGGGAGTATTAGGATATTTTTTTTTCTCATTTGCTCTTTGCCCCAAGTTCCCAACCCAGAATTTCTAAGACCCTTGGTATTTTCTGGGTGATAAGAGCATTTTTGTTCTAATGAGTCTACTCCTGATGGACCCCTCTATAGCTTCAGAATGGGGAATGATCACCAGAAAGACAAAAGTATTATTAGAGTGTTCTAGGGGACAGATGAGGCAGGATACCAGATAGGAAACAGGAAGCAAGTTTATTTGGCTGCAGCCAGGTTCAGAGGGCAGAGCTTTCACTATAATCAATCAATTCTCTTGAACCCCAAGTTCAGGCAGTTTCAGAATGTTATACCCAGCATGTAAGGGAGGGGCTCAGAAGTTCACAGTCTGCAGAAGTTCACACAAAAGCAGCTTCTACTTGCACTGTTTTGGGCAAGTTAACCCTTCAAGGACAGGGCCTGAGAAGGGGAGAGCTGCTTCTTCCCTTTCTTCCCTTCCCCTGCCAACTGTCACCTTGCAGCCAAGGAGCCCAATTAGTAACCTCTTCTCTTACCATTGAAATGTAAACATCTCAGTGAAGCTCTGGCCCAAGGCCAGTGGCCTTTTTAAAAGTATCTGTTTTTCTTATCACACTCTTCATTTGCAGACACACACACACTTCCCTTGAAAATTTTTATATATATATATATATATATATATATATATATATATATATATATATATATATATATTTCCATCCATCCATCCATCAAAATTTGTGAAAAAGAGGTGTTTAGCACCTGGGGTGCTGATCTCTTTCAGGGCCATTGCCAAATTTAGTTTTTGTAAGATAGCACATCAGGAAATAGGAAGCTTAACTACATTGAACTCTTTTGTAGAGATTCTTTTGCTGATAGTCCTAAAGTCAATTATGGTGAAGATTTCTGGAGAAGCTTAATTAAGATTTTCTGTGGAGGAGGTGGTGCCACTACAGGAAGGTTAGAACTTTTAGCCTCTCCCCCAACTTCTGCCAGTGTCCAATGATCTAATCAATCATACCTACATAATGAATTGTTCACACACACACAAACAGAAAACCTAAAAGTTGGGGTTCAGCTTCTTCATTGGTGAATGCATGGTGGTGATGGGATGGTGGGGCTCCTATCAATTTAATTGGCTCCCCCCATACTTTGCCCTGTGTATCTCTTTCATTTGGCAGTTCCCAAACTGTATCATTTATAATAAACAAGTACTTTCCTGAGTTTTTATGTGCCATTCTAGCAAATTACCAGTCCTGAGGGGGAAGTCACCAGAACTCCTAATTTGTAGCTAGTTGGTCAGAATGATGGGTGACAACCTTGGACTTCTGATTGGTATCTGAAGTGGAGGTAGTCTTGGGGAATGAACCCTCAACTTGTGGGGTCTGAAATACCTCCCAGTACTTAGTACTAGAATTGACTTGAATTGAATTGTAGGACACCCAGTTGGTGTCATTAGTGTTACAGAAGAGGTTGTTGCTTTGGAAAAATCCCATAAATTTGGTACCAGAATATGGTGAGTAAAAATAGTTCAGATGGCTATTTTAGAAGTCTATATTCTTGAAATAAAGCTCAAATCACTGTGAAATGCTAATAATAATATTAATTTGGAAGAAGCATTGTTTTTAGTAATTTACCAGATTTCTTATGTTGGATGAAACAGGAGTATTTACCCTAATCCAGTGGATTCTCTTTTCTTTTGTAAGAAAATTTTGAAGAGAGAAATGTAGAAAAAGTCTCTAATGTCTTTATTACACAACATAAAGCCACTTGTGCTTTCATTTTGTATACTTCCAACATAATCTCTTGGGAGAGATTACTTTTTGATTCCACCTCTAGTATCAGAAATTCATTATTTTTATGCACTGGAACTATTTTTAAATGTGTCTTATAGTTGATTTTAGGTTCTATGAATGATGGTCTGAGAAATGTTTTGTAACTTGGTTTGGTCATAGTCCAACATGTGTGACTTTAATTGGTCAGTTCACCACTTTGAAATTTCCATCTCTCTTCTCAAAAGAGCCAATAATAAGTACAGTCATGGCTTTATTTTTTGAAGAAAATCTCATAAGCAGTTTGAAAATGTGATCTCAATTACTCGATAGGATTAAAATTATTACTAAGACAAACTAATATCAGTTTGTTTCTTCATGTAACAGAAGAGGTATGTTTATTTTTTAATTGAGTTATATTATAATTGGACTAAAAATTTTGAAATGCAATTCTTGTAATCAGATAACTTTTAATTTTAAATTCTTATTAGTCAGAAAGTAAAGATATTTATGTAATTCAAGTGTGTGTGTGTGTGTGTGTGTACATGCACATGCGTGTCTATCTGTGTCTGCATGTGTGTAGATGGGTTGCATTAAAACAGAATTGTTAGACATCTTATCCCTGAAAAGTTTATGGCTTCTATCTCCACATATAACTTAAAATAAAATAATATTAAATTATATGCAAACATAGTTTTCTGATGACAACTACTCTAATGCTTTCACCGAAATATAATTAATAAATTTTAAATAAATATTTTCATAGGTCCTTCCTTTTCTGAGGCCCTAAGCACATAGTATTGTGTGCGTGTAAGCATCAACATCATGATTGCTCAATTTTAATAAAATCAACTGGATAACTGCCTCAACATTTGATTCAGAGTGCATCTTCCAAGCTGCTTGCTTTTCCTGGTGTTTGTTTTCAACCTAATTCATCCTCTTAGTCTCAGTGGGAAAGAGAAAGTTTCAGTGAAATATGTGCTCAGTTTCTTATTCAGTCCCTAATGAAAGTTGTACTTAAAAAGGCTTAGTCTTTTGGAAAATTTTAGCATTAAAAAGAAATATTTGACTCCAGTTATTTTTAAAACCAAAATAAAATACCTCTAGTGAAAAATTCCAAGTCATAGAGTTGAAGAACATTTCAATAATAACCCCTAATGATAAATTAAAGTGTTTTGTTTTCTCTGTAATTATTTTTTGGATAATCTCAGAGAGTCTAGTATGGGTAGAATATGATGGGTTTTTTCCATTAAATCTGTTCTAGCTGTACATTAATGCCTAGTGTTTTATAGGCTTTCAGTTGTCCTTTTTGGGAGGTTTATATGCAGCTTCCAGCTGACAGGGAGTGAGTGGAAGCTAATGAAGTAAACTCAATGCAAAATAACATGACTGCATTTGTTTGATTTACTTTTCTGGGTGGTTGATTTTTCTTCTCCCTTCCTTTTTTTCTTCCAAGGCGACCATGGGTCAATTTTGAAGATTGCTAGCAGTATTTCTTTAGTCCAAGGATTTTTTAAAAAAGTATGGCCCATATCCTGGAACTTACTACAACAAAGAACAGGAGAAAAGATAATGCTGACAGTCATGGACCAAAGCCATAGACCAGTAAGTCAGAGCTAAAAGTGGGAGCACAACTTAGGGAGGATTATTGGAATAGGACATGGAAGCAATATCTCTGTAAGGGAAGAAAGAAAGAAGGAAAAGCTATACAGAATCCATATATAACTGAAGTGGAAGAAGCAGGAAAACAGGAGACTTTAGAGGTGTAAAGATTAGAGATGAGCTTGTGAGAATACAGGCTATGAGACAACAGAGAAAGTTGTGACTCAGTAACAGAAAGAAGATTAAAAAAAGGCAACAGGGGTGAAAAAGAAGGATTGAGGCTTAGTAATGTATTACTTAAGGTAAAACTAAGAACTCTGTTGCAATGTAACAACTCTGGAACAAATGCATTCATTTGTATTTCTATTCATGTTATTCAATTTCTAAAATAAACTGGGTACAAACATAGGAGATCAAGGCCATACTTGAGGTACTAGCTTTTTTTTTTTTTCTTTTCTGGGTAGCACTGATTGAACCTAGGGGCCCTTAATCACTGAGCCACATGTCCAGCCCTTTTCTGTATTTTATTTAGAGACAGGGTCTCACAGGATTGCTTAGGGCCTTGCTAAATTGTTGAGGCTGGCTTTGAATTCACAATCCTCTAGCCTCAACCTCCTGAGCCACTGGGATTACAGCCATATGCCACCATGCTTGTCAGGGAATAGCATTTCTTTGCTTTTTGATTATGGTGCTAAGTCTCAATTTGCTCACTTGTATAATGGGTTTGACAGAGAATGAGACTGAGGTATATGTGTTTATATGTGAATGAGAAACATGAAAATTTTAAACATAATTTGTTTCCTAAAATATTTTAAAAAATGATTTGAAGACTTCACAATATTAAAATATACACAGAATAAAAAAGTTATGCATTATAAAAGCAGAGAGATGAGACAATAGAGAAGGAAAAAAATCACATACCTAAGAAAATGAGAAATAGTACTCATTAAGAGGAGCACTTAATTTAGCTTCGAGCTTCCTGGTAGCAGAGAAAAGAGCAAAACAGGTTGACTTACACAGTTTTCACTGCTAGATAAAGAGAAATGTACAATTTTTTAAAAATTACATTGGAATTTTTGTTTCACTTCATTTTGGGAAGATTTTATTGCATTAAGCAGGGGTCAACAAACTACAGCCCATGGACCAACACAGTTTTTCTCTTCTTGTGAAGCTTAATTGGAACACAACCATGCTCATCTGATTACTTATTATCTGTGGCTACTTCTTTTCCTACAGTATCAGAGTAGTTGGGTGGAGATTTTTTGACCCACAAAGTCTAAAACACTCTATAACTGATTTTTAAGAGAAATAATTGCCAACTTCTGATATAGAAATTTCTAATAGGGATACTGGATAAAGGAATGCACATTCTGCCAAATGATGGCTAACAATGTTACCCAAATTTCTTTTAGAAGATTTCTTTTTATATATCATAATATTATATGTATAAAAATCCAAGTCAGAACTGTAACTCATGATTTAGTGAGGGTGTGTGTTTTGTTATGGAGGGAATCTCAAGAACATTGTTCTGTGGTTGTAGTAGATATTGGCTATTCAACAACACTGACCTCCAACTCTTTCATATTGTTAAAAGTCATTGAATGGTATTCAATCTGTGCTACTCTTATGCCCTCCATGTGCTTTTTGGGAACCACTCCTTATTCTCCCACCTTCACTGCCCTACCCCCACCAGTGCTCCAAGGGGTGAAAAATGATGGATTCCAATCAGTCAGCATAATCATCCCTCTGATTATAATGCTTGGTTTAGGATTTAGGCAAAGGGCCCAATTCAGGACAAAAAAAAATATGAGGAGAGATTTTTTTTTAATCTACAGGAGATGTGTTAATTTTATGCCAGACAAACAAGAAAAGCTTAGCACTCCTGGAAGCCATATGCTGACATTATGTGTCAGAAAGGAAAACTAACCTTAGGAGGAAATATATACAGGAAAAGACAGAGAATAGTAAGGAAATTAAATACTTGCTCTATCTGAAATTTACTCCATCTCTGATCTTCTTGACAGAATGAGACCTAAAGTATTTTCCATTTTTAAAAGTTTTATTATATTTTTAAATGCAAAATTCCTGATATACTAATCATCTTTCAATATACAAAGAGAAGTGAGGGAATTTGGAGAAATGGTAAATTCTCAAATATCAGAATTATCACCACAATTTTTGGTTAGATCAGATTCTATTCATAGGAGAAATTTTTGACAAGTACATAGAAGATAGAGATACCACCATGGGCTGAACTAGACTGGTTTGGCACAGGTGGCAAAGGGGACATTTTCTTAGGAAAACTCAATGTAACCTCCCTTAGGGAACCATTTTACTCTGTAGAAAGGAGGACTTCAAGGAGTATTGAAAACTATTTTTTAAAAGAACTTTATCAGAGTGTTCATTGAATAATAATGATTGTTCCTGTTTAGTGCAAATGAGGTGCAGCAGGGAGCTCTGGGAAAATAAGGTTGTTATGGTAACCAATAACACTTTTTCCCTATTGGGATTCAAGATAGCCAAAGAGGCTACACAGGCTGTTATATCCTTGGAGATTTCTCTAAAGTGAAGGAAATAAGAAAAAGGAAAAGAAAAAGAAATTGTGGCTTTTGGTTGAACTCTGCTCTACCCACAAAGATGAACAGATTTTAAAAGCAATGCTATTTTGCATAATTAGCTGAACCAGGTAGATGCTAGTGCCATTTCTCTTTGAGAATCATTCCAATACTAGTAGACAGATGATTATTTTATAACCACAGTAAGAAAAACCTGTCCAGAAAGATTTTCAGATTAAATTCATAATAAAAATTAAATTGCTTAATTAAAGACTTCATTTAATATTTATCATGCAGAAGAATTGGTTTTCTATTGGATTTTGTTGTGGACTAAAACATGTAAAACAATATTTAAATGCTCTCTGAAAGGCATGTGAGCTTTCTGAACCTAAGTTTCCATACCTGTAAAATGAGCAGTTTGGATGATATTTGTAGTTTTCAAACATTTCTCTCAATTAAAGCCTACAAGAAAACCAAATCTGTAAACAAATAAATTGCAGTTGCAGATCTCAGATGGAGCCTTAGCAGGAGGCTCAAAAACAGAGCTTCTAGGCTTCCTTTTTCTCTGTAATAGTCCTTAAAACATGTTATAGAAAATAATTGAAAGACATGTGTTTTAAAGCATCTGCCTTTTAAAGAGCCACACAATAAATATCTCAATTACTGTCCGCAGGAACTGTTCTCTACCTCACAGCAGCTTTCTAAATGGCTCAAGGAGGGGAGAAAGGAGGCACTGACTAGATCAGAGTTGTCTACCCTAAGATTGAATGGGTTAATGTTTCACATAGGAAAATAATACTGCCTTCTAGTTTCTGGAACACTATAACAAAATTCTAGATACCTTACCTTACAGATTTTCCCCTATTAAGTGAAAGTAAGTCCTACAAAAACCTGTACATATTCCTATGGCACAATCTGATGTGATTCTTGTGAAGTTAACAAAGGTAAAATTAGATGCTAGATGAAAGCTCTTTGAAAAGCTAAAGAAACATTTCAGATATAAGCTCGTGTCTGAATGTAACATATTGGCTTAAAATAAGACTTCAAATCTGGTTGGTGGGCAGATGTATTGTCTGATCTTAAGATCCTGCTGAAAATTGTATAAAATTAAATTACTTTAGTAGAAATTTTAATCTATTATTTAAATATAAGTTCTACATTATTGTCCAATCTGGGACACTTTTGAGAATGAAAGGGAGAGCTAAATATAAGTATCAGACACTGATTGATCTACAATAAGTATAAACAGGAATATTCCTAAGAAAGCCAGAGAAATGGTCACTCTAGTTATATGGTATCTTACATGATGGCAGATAGCTGCCCTGAGTCCTATAACAGCATGATATGTCCCTGATTTCTTCTAAATATTCTCCTCTAGACTTCAGTTCTAAATGATAAATATTTTATAACTTTGAGGCAAAGTAATTATTCTTTGTTATTTGAAAACCTTTCCAGGTGTTTTTGGAATTCTGAATATTTAGGAAATTTAGGATGAGCCATCATTTACCATGCATCCAATTTGAATCCCATTGAAACTTATTTCCCTACAATCAACTCACTGGCCTAGCATATCATAAATACAGAGCCTGTCTTTGAAATAAGGTACTCTACTCTTCATGTTAAGTTTTGATGTCTTTGATAAAATTTAGAATTTATAAATTATTTAGCAGGTATCTTTTCATGTGTCTCTTAACTTCTTGAAAGTTTTCTTAATCTTGCTTCTTGTTATATTGTACTTGGAAAGATAACTACAAGGGTAAATTTGTGTTTTTTTCACTAATGCCATTGTCATCATTTTTTAGTATGGGTCATTAGAAGATAGATTAGTTTTGGAAGATCCTCATTTTAAAATACGTTATGAAAACATTTTATACCACTCCTGCAAAAAGAATTTATCTGTGTATGTGTGTTCTCCCATATATGCTTGAGCACTCATTCTTTCTTGCTCCCACCCACCATCCCTGTCTCTCTCATCAGAACAACCTTGGCAGTGTAGATATTCTCAGGAAATATAAAGAGGCTTTTGTTTAAAGTCAGTGAGTCATTATTCATTTCTGTATGAATGTATTTATTGTCACTGAACATATTTAAAGTGTACAACATGGTATATATGTGTGTATACATACACACACATATAAACACATGAGTTTTAAGATGAGTTGTTATACAATATCAGTGTTGCAATACAGTTGATATAAAAGATTATGCCTATAAGTGTATTTAATTTTTAAGATAACATTATGATTGAACAATGCGTTTAATACACTACAAGTTCATTTAGTTTTGAGAGGAAGAGGTAAAGATGCATCCAGCATCATTCTTATTCCTCATAATTTCTTGTTTTTAATTTTTCCACATGAATTTTAGGAATGATTTTTCCAGTTCCATGAAGAATGTCATCAATGGGGAGAGCATTTAGTATGTAGATTACTTTTGGTAAAATGGTTATTTTGGCAATATTAATTCTGGCTATTCAAGAACTTGGGAGGTCTTCCTGTCTTTAAGATCTTCTTCAATTTTACTTCAGTTTTCAAAAATTTTCATGGTAGAGGTCTTTTACCTCCTTGGTTAGATTTATTCCCAATTATTTTATTTTTTGAAGCTATTGTGTATAGAATAAATTTCCTCGTTTTTTTTTTTCAGAAGATTCATTTTTGGATTATTTGTCTTTCCCTTTAGAATTCAATATGCTGCATGATGGTTCCTATATACTTTTATTCCTGTGGTTTTCTGAAAATTTTAGTATCAAATTGGTTTTGGCAAGATGCATACTAGTTGGGGGCAGAGTTATTTCCCATCAACGAGAAGGATCAATGCCTAGCTCTCAACTTGTCATAGAATGTGATTGTCTGAATAAAGAATTTAGAGGAATGAGTCTTAGGGACATTTAGCATGGTGGACTAACAGCAGTGTTTTCAATCTTTTTCTATCAACCTCACTGGGATTACAGGCATGTATTGCATGCAGAACCGCACTTGGTTTACACTGCTAGTAGTCCCAAAAGTCCTTCCAGTACTTCTGAAGTCCATTCCTTACTCACAAGAATATTTCTAGGTTTGCTTAATCTAATAAATCTTTAAATAAATCTAATAAATCTTAGTCTAATAAATATTTTTCTTAAAAAAAATCAACCTCATCTTAGTTGAAATTCCTTTCACATTCTAAAATTGATTGATAACATGGCTAGTTTACACTGCTTTGAATTGTCTTTTTTTCATACCATCAAAGTTATTTTAATTGCAGGGTAAGTAAGAGAAGTTTCAATAGGGGTAGCTAGCCAAATTTTATTTTAAGGTAAAAAACCTACTATGTGGGAGGTAAGAAACAAGGTAAAGGGATCTAAGAATATTTCTTATTTATAGATTTGTCTCAGAAACTATGGAGATATTTTGTATAATTATAACTCAGATTAATTTTTAAAAATCTCTTCCCTGTCTATGAATATATATCATCCACATACTTGACCACAATTTTGTATCCTTTATTTATGCCAACCAACAGGGGTATCCCATGGCTGTGCCCACTTCAAAAGTATTGTGAGTCATTTTTCTTCCTCATTGGGCTTCTTATCACCTAATATGTGCTTCCTCTCTTTTCTTGATTGTTTCAGGGACTGCTATACTTTATCTTTTTCTTTCCCACACCTCGTCTGTCCTCTTTGAGTATGAAATGTAGGAGAGATGACTGTGCAGAAGTGCTGTTTCTGAGTGTTGTTTCTGTTGGTTGATATATAATGAGTTCCATGGCCTTGGATGGAGATGACACAATCTTTGGGGGTTTACATAACTTTGGGAATTTATGAAATAACAATTCAGTATGATTTTCAGGGCCATTTTTGTGAAGAGGCATTTTTAACTCAATGCTTTGTTTCAAGTCACCAGTAAATTCATACTATTCAGGCATTCTTAAGCTATAATATGTTTGTTCTAAGCATAAAAAGGAAGCAACATTTTCAAATCTACCTTACATTGTTCATGGTACTGAGGTCTAGCAGGAAGGCATAAGAAGTACTGGTTGGGAAGCTAATGTTTCACATCAAGCAACCCCCCCCCCCAAAAAAAAAAAAAAACACAGTATGACTAAGGGCTAAAATATATGTGGGAGGCTAAGTATATTATAAGAACAAATGATGGGATCCATGAGAGTTTTAAAACATGAGATCAGTTAGGTCTTAGTGTTAGGTACATTTTAGTAGAACCAAGTGAATGAGTAAATACAACAGAATGGCCTTGAACATAGGCAGAACAGGGAGTTTTATGTCTTTTTATTCATTATTTTGACAAACTCTCCAGTCTGATTTTTTAAGTCTTAGCCACAATTGTAAATAAGTAATCATATCTTTGAAACTTCCCAAAGGTTATATAGTAATTTAGATGATAGAATTCACCAGTAAAGCCATCTAATTTTGGAGTTCTCTCTGAGGAAAGACTTTAAATTACATGTGTGTGTGTATATACTTCAGTGGTACAGCACTTGCCTATTGTGTGAGGCACTGGATTTGATCCTCAGTACCACATAAAAAATAATAAATATAAAATAAAGGTATAAAATATTTAATTTACTGACATAAATTGCTCATGATAGTTCATTATCCTTTTATATTTCTAGAATTTGTGGTGCTATGTCCATTTCATTCCCAATTTTTATTATTTGTACAGTTTTTTTCCTTGGCTAAGCTGGCAAAAGGTGCAAAGGTTTATCAATTTTATTGATCATTTCAAAGAACAACTTTTCAGCCTCATCGATTTTACTCTGCTTTTATTTCATTGATTTATAATCTGATCTTATTATTTGCTTTCTTCTATTTACTTAGGTTTAATTTGTTCTTTTTATTCTAGTTTCTTAAGATAGAAGTTGAAGCACTTGATTTGAGAACACTCATCTTTATAACACAGGCATTTTGCCATTTAATGTTTCTTTAGAGGCACCCCACACTTTCACGCATAATATCTATCTATCTATCTATCTATCTATCTATCTATCTATCTAGATATCCATACTTTTAATTCAGTTCAAAATACTTCTAATTTTACTTTCAGTTTACCTCTTAGATCCATAGGTTATTTAGAAATATGATATTTGGCCTCTAAATATTTGGAGATTTTAGATAGCTTTTGTTGTTATTGGTTTCCAATTTAATTTCATTTTGGTCAGAGAATACATTTAATATGATTTGAGTCATTTTAATATTATTATTATTTAAATGATTATTTTTTAGCTTTAAGTGGACACAATATCTTCATTTTACATTTATGTGGTGCTGAGGATTGAACCCAGTGCCCCGTGCATGCCAGGCGAGCACTCTACCTCTGAGCCACAACCCCAGCCCCCTTTTAATATTATTTAAACTTATTTTATGGCCCAGAATATGGTCAACTCTTATAAATGTTCCCTGTGCACTTGGAATGGATGCGTATTCTGCTGTTGTTCAGAAAAGAGATTCACACTATTTCATCCACATCAGTGAAACTCTCAGTCCTCAGGCCCTGGCCTGCCCTGGCAGAACCTCCATGGCAGTGGAGGTGGAAGGATGTTGGGTATAGCCTCAGGCCAAAACACTAAAGACCTACTGTTCTTACTCAAAATTCAACAGTTTTCCAAGCATAAATTGTTGTATGTCTTTGATCTACTGCCACAATGCTCAAATGGTTGTTTTTATCAGTTTTGTTCAGCTTTATAGTTACTTTCTTGGGAAGAAGATCTGCCAGCCTTCTCACTCAGCCATATCCAGAACTCTGTTTTGGGATATGGCATAAGTGATACATGAAAAAGTTCCGGGGTACTGCTCCTTTAAAAAGTATTTTCTTCTTCCAAAAGTCAGGGAGGACTCTCCATGTTCTGTCCCAAAGATTGACATATTTTCACTATGCATAAAATATGATTTCAGTAGCCTGTTTGCAGAACAGACATTAGAAGAGACATAACCCTTTTACCAGAATATTTACATATTTCCTAAGTAGAAATTAGCAGTTGAGCTACAGAACTGTTTAAAGTACAAGGGGCATAGTTTTTATTCTTTAGCTTCTATATGAGCAGTTGTTCACAGTACAACTGAAATGTCAATTGGATTTTCTCCAAGGCAGCTAAATAAATCTGTTCCTTATAGAATGTCATGGATGGTAAACTAGGCTGTGATATAGTTAAGGATCAGTGGATAACAAAGAACCAGAACAAGAAGAGAGGCAAATCAGGATGTATCTTTCCCTCTAGGAACTTATATCTATGGAATTCTCTTGCCCCACTAAGACTGGATTAGAGTTAATACCATTTACACTACAGCAACACTTGGTAATAATTATATCATGTGTATGTGTATATCCTAAATGCAATTATACTACCAAAATTATTGATTAAAATCCTGGAAATAATGAGGTTATATATTAAATTGAAAATTTTTACCTGGTA